>NC_061113.1:34510471-34712191 GCF_002878395.1 Capsicum annuum | reverse complement strand
ATCATACATTGATACGAATGTATAATCAAATATTATACATTCGTAAGTCTACTGGAATGACACAGTTTCACTATACATTGCTTTGAATGTATAACAACTTATTATACATTCAAACGTTTACTGGAAAGACACACCTTTATTATACATTGATATGAATGTAAAAAAACATATTATATATTCATAAATTTACTGGAATGATACTGTATAGATTTTTTTTTTAAAATTGAATTCAATCAAATTTCGTTATTGTATTTCTAATCTCATACATGTTAAAAAGGTATAATGCTATATCATACATTTATTACATATTAACTATTAATATACAATATTTTAATACACCGTGCATTTCAAAAATTACTTACTCCTATAGAGGGTAAGTTACATAGTTAATGTGCATTTATAATCATGTTCTAACTTCAAGTTATATGGTTACGAACTATGATATAGGGAAAAATCATAAATTTTTTATACTAATATAAATCATTGATTAAAGAAATTAACATCTATAATCAATAAAAAATATATATATTACTTGCTCCAACATTCAAAAAAAAAAACTAATAAAAAATGTTTATACAATCAAAACTATTCAAAGCATCTGCACATAGAAAACCATATTATATTCTTCATGATTCCTTTGGAAAGAAACCACAAGTCTTGCGGTTGTGACTGACTCGTCCGCATTTACCAAAATTACTATTGCGTCACTTTTGTATGACGTATCATTAATTTCTGACTCCCAAATTTCAGAATGTCGCAACAATAAGAGGATATTCATATTGATTTTACTAGTATTGAAGAACGTATGTAGAAGGAGATTTTAGTAGTTTTGAAGAACGGGTGTAGAAGAAAATGGTTGTTTTTTGACTTTTCAGATCGTGAATCACATGAAAAAAAAATTTATGTATAACAAATTTTTTAAAATTCAAATATTAGTTACATGTTCTATCAATAAATGACTTAATGTTGGCTAATTACTGCCTTTAATTAAGGAACTGTAAAATAATTAAAGATTCTCTTACCTTAAATATATGATTAATTGTTACATCATACATTCGACCAATGTATAATATGTGATTGAATGTACGAGTATGTTTAAAAAAGAGAGAGAGAGAAAACAATAAGAAATTTTATGTAATTATTTTTATTATCTAG
Organism: Capsicum annuum; assembly: GCF_002878395.1. Taxonomy (NCBI): domain Eukaryota; kingdom Viridiplantae; phylum Streptophyta; class Magnoliopsida; order Solanales; family Solanaceae; genus Capsicum; species Capsicum annuum. The sequence continues at coordinate 34,711,036 of NC_061113.1, read as the reverse complement.
GAGATTTATGTTGTTTACACGCCAATACGTTAATAACAAGAATGTTGCTAAATTAAAAATATAAAGTAATGTAATTTAAAATGTTTAAAATAGTGGAAGATAAATTTGGACATATTCTTTGGTATAAAAGTACTCAAATTTGAACTGAGTTAAAAGTTCCCCATTTCATGTTTGACACTTCGTTAGAGTTGAGGAATAGTACGAAATAATATTTTTTTTTTGTTTTCCAAAGGTACCCCATAGGTGGTAGTCGTGAGACTAATCCTCCATTTTTCGATCAGCGCATTTTGCGGTAGGAAACTGACCACAGAGTTTGCTCCATTCGTCAGAGGCGGGGATCGAACCCCCGATCACTTGCTTAAGGGACATAGAGCTGAACCACTATGCCAAGTGATTTAGTACGAAATAATATTAGTGACTCGAAAATATGATATAGAATTTTAAAATCATTTTAACTATAGAAGGTAATTTGGACCTTTTCTTATACATTAAATTATTCATATCTGTCATAGTACTTGATTCAAAATGACATTGTACAGAATTGAATAAGATGATTACTTTAAAAATGATTCAAAATAATATTGTACAGAATTGAATAAGACGATTACTTAAAAATAAATCTATTCGAAGTTAACATTATGTTTAATTAGCATTCAAAACCCTTCAAAATGTTTGTTACGAAGCACTTTTTCTTTGAATTGAACCGACTTTTTGTCTTACTCGTCCAATATTTTGCCATCTACCAAATGAAGAACAAGTGGGGTTAGATTTATATTTCATCAAATTCAAATTGAGTTAGGGATTATTATTGATATTAATTAATTAAATGCAATTCTTTTGTATCTCTCTTTTGTCCTTTTCTAACAGGAGGATGTCATCTACGTACCATTAGAGACAAATTTTTAGTCATTTATGAGTTCGCATTAATTTAGTAATTTTATTGTTATATATATATATATATATATATATATATATATTGATTAATTATTATAATATCAACTTGAAATCATTAAAAAAATCATTAATTTTGAACCTTGAATTCACTTTCGTAAATTTACTTGTGATTTTACAATATTCAAGTTAAGTTGATCATACAGAAACCTTTTTTTTTTTTTAGAAGAATAGAAAAGTACTCAAAATTTGACATTGGAATTTATTTTTCTTTTGGGAAAAATGGTTACTGCTTGTTTGCACAATTTCTATGAGGAAGACTGAAAATGCTTCCAAATGTTGTTTTTACATTTGAATTAGTTTTTTTAATATGGTGATTAGATTGGTACTTTAATTAAACTCGATGAGACTATCTATTTTAATTATGATTTATGTAGGTAATTAGATTGGAATTGTAGAACGAATAGATTATATGCATATTGGTCCTTGTTCAACACATGGAGTAAATGAATTTGGAACACTAAGAAAGACTTAATTATCTATTGAAAAAGTGAACTTTGATTGACTTGACTTCTCCTTAATTAGTTTATTTTAATAACAAGAAAAATTTATTCAAATAGCAACTCATATAAGTTTTAAATTCAAAATAATCGTATTTTATTTAGATAACCTCATTATAGCCAACTTCCACTAATTGTTTACTTTTATTAGCCAAATGAATAATTTGAATAATTGTAGGATTTGGATTCTAATCAGGTGTTTATAGGGGTAAAAATATGTGTATTCAATATGTAATCATTGTATAATCAATATATAATTATCTTTTTGATGTATATAATCATCATATAATTAATATATAATTTCTTTTTTTCATTATATAATATTTATACACAGGTTATATATTAATTATACATCAATTATAAAGAATAAACATCATATCGTAGTATTAATTTTAATTACGTACAAAAATATTTCTGCACATTGATAAAAAGTTCAAAAATATAATCTGAATCTGGCCACACTATTTTATGACTATTTATTGTAAATTTGTTTTTAGGGCTATTAAAAGTTATAAACACTTTCAGCTTTCCATACTCCCTTCGTCTCATTTTACTCGTTTCAATTTGATATTGCACATTAATTAAGAAAAATAATTAATAACATAACTATTTTATCATAGTACCCCTATTAAATGATGTTTACATTTTAATTTGGAGATAAAACAATTAATACTAAGGGTTAAAAAGGAGACAAAATTATCCTGTCTTGATTAATGAAAAATGACAAGTAAAATGAGAAATCAAATTAGAAAATTTAGAACGACTAAAATGGGAGAGGGAGTATCTTTTAAGAAATTAATGATATTTTGAAACTCTAAATTTGAGTACCATATTATATTCCCTTCTAACCATTTTACTTGTCACGTTTTTTATTTACAAGTCCTTTAAGAAAAGCATTAAGAAATTAGGGTAATTTGAATAAATTATTATTATTTATTACTTCTCTTAATTTAACACTTATTTTATTTACTCTATATTAATATATTTTCATATTTATGATTACTTGAAAACCCCTATTTGCCAATAGAAATGTGGATCTACTTCCACACCGAATATATCATAGTATAAGTTCCTTTAGATTATTGATAGAACATGATAGAACCTTCATATAGCTTTGTCCTCGGAAAAAAAAATTGAACTTTAAATAAAAATTTTTGATTCAATCATCGCTTTGTCTACTTTGAATCGAATATTTGTAATACCAACTAAGATTTATAATACTAATGAATCACATAATATCCCCAATCATTTTTATCTTTTTTTTTAAAATTCAGAAATAGTAAGCGATTCCATAAAGGATTTCTGAAGTAAGTTATTTATCTTATTATGTTATTTGTTATTATTAATTAAGGATTTCTTATATAGCTAGAACGATCCTCACAAATTGCGAATACTAATTTATTCCGATTAAGGTGAAAATAAAAAATTAATTATATTTTGATTTCTAAAATAACAAGTATTATGTATTATCTATTTTAATTAAGATTGACAAGTAAAATAATTCGAATGGAATACTTATGCATGTGTTTATTTAGTACTAAATGCAGAAAATAATAGTAACAACACTCTTTTGTTTCGCCAAAATAGATAATTATAAAAAATATTTATAGGGATCAAATAAAATAAAACGTAGAGAGTAATATTTTATACCAAACAAATAATAAGATTTTTCCTGTTCCCAATGCACACACAAATATGTACGGTGCTATAAGTAAAAAGAATTGAATTCAGATTTGAATTTAATTGTGACTATTCACTAAGTTAAACAGTTTAAAGTTTATTGTAATTAATAAATTAACTAAAATGATGCAAGCTAGCAGACAAGATTGCGTTTAATCTGACAAAAGAAAGATCTAGGGCTATGGCAACGATCAATCTAGTTGAGCCTTTCAATATATCGTCACACTTATTGATTTTTCTGAATTAGTAATTATATGTTGATATTGAACTTTTGAGCATCATGATGATAACTCTAAGCTTATTCATATTTATCCAATGTGTATATTGTTATGGTCGTCAGAAAATAGATAAATGTATTTAAACTCTTAAATCTATATAATCAACTGATCAATAAGGTTTAAAAGGTATATTTTTATCCATATCAATAAAAAATAACTCCGTATGAGGTTCTAATTCTCTATTTATCCTTATTACATTTGTAATTTCCTCTTTAAATATAACTGACTAGCCGTAGATAGTATTTTAACTATTTCATCAAATAATTAAGATCATGAATTAAAAAAAAAAAGACTCAATGAGGAAAAATGAATCGATACCGATCATTCTTCAAGCGTCAACTCTCATACCAATGCAAACACCCTAGAGCTATGAAATTTAATTAATCACGATTTGAATACGATGGCAATGATTCATGGATAACACATGGATGGTTTAATGGTGATCGAAAGCAAAGAAGAAAAGAGAAAGATTCTAGGAGGCCAAACCCATCGATCGATAGTACTTTAAACTTGTCCCGAAAATTCACTTAGGCCCCTAAACTAATACCAGTACCTATCAAATCCCTAACCCCCTGAATTTTATTTCAATTGGGCGTTTTTTTGCCTAATCAACAAAATGTATATTGAGAATGTGTTATACTCGCGTGACGTGGCAAAAATGCCCACTAAAAAAAAAAAGTGGCAAAAAAATATATGTAAAATTGTTGATTTTTTTATTTTTCTATTTATATTTAATAATAATTTTTTAATTAAAAAAAAGAAAAAAAGCACCCCCACCCCCCAATCATTATCTTCTTCACGCCACCCCACCCCCCTCCATCATCTTCCCTCATCGTCTTTACCACCCCCCTCCCCCACCCCACCCCAAATCGTCTTCACACACAGTCATGGTCTTCACTCCTCCCCACCCGTCATCTTCACACCACCCCTTTCCCGGCGTTTCACAGTTCTCTCACACACAAACACACACATTCACTCACATGCACACATAGTTCACACACATGCACGAGAGAAGCAACGCAGTCAACATTTTTCGGCGAGATTCACCGGAAAATCAACTCCAAAATCACACACAAACACACACATTCACTCTCACACAGATAGTTCACTCACAAACACGCACATTCACTCACACACTCAGTTCACACACAGGAGAGCAGCAACACAGTCAACATTTTTCAAAATCAACTCCAAAAAAGAAAGAATTTTTTTTCCAAATCTTTGATGTTGTTGACCATGGTGAAAAATGGTTACTCATTTTGTGCTTAATGGAGTTTCTCCATTTCTTGATGTTATCTTTAATGGTGAAGATTGATTAGGGATTTTGTTGTTGTTCATGGAGTTGTTAATTTTCAACTGATTTGGTGGATTTTGTTGTCTCGAAATCATGAAGATTGACAAGGATTTTGTTGTTGTGCTTAATGGAGCTTCAATTCTTCAAATCTTGTTCACTGATAATTATTGTGGGGGGGAGGGGGAGGTGTTTTTGAAGAAGATGATGACTGTGGGTGCAGCTTTTTTTTTAAAAAAAATAAATAAATTAAAATATAAGAATAATTAAAAATTATATTAATAAAATAATTTAAATATAACTTTTTTTAATAAAAAAAGTAAAATATTATTTAATTTTCTGTTCACGCACACTCTCTTTGCCAAATCAGCATTTTGTGTCTGATAGGTACCAATTTTAACATTTGAAGTGCTTGATAGGTACAAGCTTTAGTTGAATGGTTTAAGTAAATTTTCAGGACAAGTTCTTTGCACCGTGCCTGGGCTTGGTGCATAGTGCAAGGCAACCTTTTCTGGGCGGGCCTCACATTTTCTCGACTAGGCATGTACATGCAGTTGCCGCGGCCATGTCGTGCCTCGCCGTATTTTTGCGCTTTCATCCTTTTTTATTTTTTCGTTTTCGCGTCCACATTCTATCTTCAAACATAAAATTCGATTCTGAATTGTTTTCTTCAACTTTTTACTCCCAAATTACTTGCTTTAGCTCCACACTTCATCAAAAACACAACATTAAGCTTAAAGTAATAAAATCAGTGCTCAAAAGACGACGATTAAAAATACTAAGCTGTAAGATAAATAATGACTAATTAATCATATGTATTTTTGCTCGAATATCAAGCTTCTTAATAATAAGTGTAGTAAAGTTTTCATCAATTATAAAAAGAAAAAAATTCTATTACTATCAATTCTATCTTGACTTTTTCTCAAATATTGTTCTACCTAGGGAAAAATTTATTTGATTTGGTATTAGTTCATGTAATTTTATGAATAACCGCTGCATTTTTTCTTTAAAAAGTAATTGGAACTATATATGGATTAGGAAGCTATGTTCTGCAACGAAAAGGTCATTCAATTTTACTTCAATAATATTATGAATGTAAATAAAGTTTTATTAGTAACAAGCTACTTAACTTTGCCGTAATTTCATAGAAATGTGACATTTACCTTCTACTAGCTACTTTTAATAAAATTTTAGACAAAGTTAAATATATGACTTTTAAATTTGTTAAAAGATCAGTTTAATAATGTTTGTGATATTTGAGTAAAACTAGAAATTTTTTATTACAAAAAAATAGTTTATAATGAATAGAATACAGAATAATTCAAGCTGAGATTTCTGAATTGCGACCTAAGTGTCATGCAATTTCTTTATTTTGAATAGTTATATCTCGTTTGGCTTCAAGAGCTAACGTTCCTCGTCATTCGTTTATTATTCATCTTTTGAAAAATAATAGTATATATATATATATATATATATATAGTATCATCGGTGTAGGATGTGGTGAGTTGGTTGAGATCCCTTCACTCTAAAATAGAATTTCTCAAGTTTGAGCTATGAGAATGGGAAAAAAACTACTGTTAGGAGTGTTGCTCCAAGAAATGGGTCATGCAACGCACGAAATTTGAATTAGTCGAGTTTCAATATGAATACCGAAAACCAAGTTGGAAAACAAAAAACAAACAAATTATACTGTCACGTTACACTTTCGGACTTTTTGTCCTCATGTTTCTACATAGAACAGCCATACTATTTCCTCCTTGGCCACCTTTCACCCAAACTCTAGTTTTCCGGCTGCATGTTGCACACAATATTACATTATAATTATATTAATAATAATGTCAATCAATTTGCAATAGCTGTAGAAGGATTAGAACAAAAATGAGAAAAAAGAGATAGTAATAAGGGTGTGTTTGGTATGGAGGAGAAAATGTATGCGTTTGGTTGGTTAAAACGTTTTGAAAATATTTTTTTCTAGGAAAATTAGGCGACTTCAATAACTTTTACTTAGATTATGTACTTGTATAAGAAAATCCATTAACTGTGCATAAATATTTAATTTTACCCAATAGTTAATAGTTATGACTACTATAGTTTTAGTGGTATGTTTGAATCTATAAACTCCAAATTCTATCTTCGTTTCAGAGGAAAACAAGTTCCTTAAAAATGAATTTCCTAATTAAAGTAGGTAAAATAAGTTTCATAAGTGACATTAAAAAATTTTCATCTCCTCTCCACCCGCCAAATGTTCCAAACGTCCACTTCTAACCATTCCACTACCCGCTACCCCAAAACTCTCCATTCTAATCCTCATAATGTTTCGCTGGATTACATATAAATATTCTTTCAAGAATATTGTTTTGCTTATTTTATCAATTACTAAAAAACAAGTAAGAAATTCATTTATTTTTCAAAAAAAAAAACATTTTCGTGATCATACCAAACACACCCCAAGTTTCTTTACCTAACAGTTTCTGCCTTTTGTTTCCTCGTCTAAAGTACGACTATTAGTAAATTGAATGTGACAATTCTATTCTAAATAAAAGCCGTTTCTCCCGCTCTAAGCAAAGGAAAAAAACAAGAAGAAGAAAAAAAACAAGAGATTAAAGAAAATTGAGTGCTTAATGGTCAATATAAGTAACTTTATTTTCAATTGACCTTATCATTAGCCTCAAGATTTTTTTCACTTTTAGACTTGTCACCCCTATCAGTAAAAAAGGGAATGCAAGAATTTTCTGCTAATTGATGTGGATGTACTAATACTTGGTAAAACACATCTCAACACTCCTTTTTCTACAAAATCCCCTTGAATTTGACTGCTATAGTTTCTTTTGAGTTGGTGCATTTACCAAGATGTTAAAGCCCCACATCAAATAGGGAATAGGTAAGACAATTCTGGCTAACTTTTTAAATTAAGTTATTCGATATTCATTAACCTGATTAATTTGAATCCATTTTCCTCAACATTTGAGGGACACAGCCTCCTTACCAAGGATTTGTTTGGTCTGCTGGAAAATGTTTTCTTAAAAATAAAAATAAATTCTTACTTATTTTTTAATGTTTAATAGTAATAAGCAGATTAATATTATTCTAAAAGCAATTATATGTAATCTAGCAAAACATTATGGAATGAAAGTGGACATTAGGGAGTGACAAGGGGTAGGATGGTTAAGGGAGTGAGGTTGGAGCGCAGGATGGAATATCACTCATGGTACTTGTCTTTTTCTATTAGGGAAGTTCTTTTCTCATTCCTAAAGAACTTATTTTCTCAAGGAAAATGTTCTTGAAACTATTTCGACCCATCAAAATGAAAAATTAGAAAACATTTTTTGACAAAAAAATTTCTCCATACCAAACGAGCACCAAGGATTTCTCCATTCTCAATATATGAATCACGACCTGATTAAGGTTGAAATAATCCTCTAAAACTAACTATCTAATATTCCGACTTATAAAAACATTTTAATAGACGGTGAATAAAACTTAAACTCAAAGCACAGTTTACCGACCAACTCAAAATGTTGAACTCAAATTCACCTAATTAAAAATTGGTATTATCATTATTATGCTAATCCTGGTTTACATCCACGTCATTAGGATCTACCAATTGACACATTTTAACTTTTCGAATGGGGGATTTACCGTCCACAACTTGACATATTATGGAGGAAGAAAATTGTGGGCAACTGGATAGACAGTTTTTCAAGGCGACAACTGTTGATATACAGTTTTTTTGAAACTCTAGGTATTCGATCTTCTCATTAAATATTCAAATTACTTTCACAACTGTTGATAGACAATTTTTTCGAAACACTAGATTATCTTCTCATCGGATATTCAAATCTCCCTGTTGATAGACAGTTTTTTATGTGTCCTAACCATAATAGCTATGTGATTGATGATTCTCAAATTCGTTGCCCTAAGACCGATGAAAATAGTGGATATGAACACGAAATTCAAATATTATTTTTTGTATTTGAAGTTTTTGAAACATGGCATGCTCTTAATTTAGTTTACAGAAATATTTGTATTTGTATTAGATTATAGGTCATGTATAATATATGCATTTTTTATGCACATGATTATGTTGACATATTTTTTAGAGGATAATATATATATATATATATATATATATATATATATATATATATAGTTATTGTTGTTATAGTTTAAGATATGCATTTGTATTTATTGTTTTATAAGAGTTACATTTGTATTTCACAAATACATATGAAGATATATATTATAGTTATGTTCGTTAATGTTTAATATCAATCCAATATGTATTCCGTAAATATATTTGTAGAGCTATATTTTTTGTAATGTAATATGTATTATGTAAAAGAAAACATATGCATATTATGTATTTTGTGTTATATTTTTTTTGTGAAAAATACATATAATATAAATTTATGTCATTATTTTATGAGAAAATGGTCAAAAGCCCCCCAATCTTTACCCAAATCTCAACTACACACTTATACTTTGTGGGGGTCCTATGACCCCCCTGAACTATTTTAAAGTGGAATTATTACCCCCTGAATGCTGACATGACAAAAGAGTGTGTTTCACTCTCTTTAAAGAGAGTGAGAACGAATTTTTTTTATTAAAAAATTATTTTTAATATTTTTTATACAAATAATTTAATTATTACTTTTCTTATTCATTTTCTCATGTCTTTTTCTTCTTCTTCTTTTTAGAACAAAAATTCAAGAACTCGTTAATGGAGTTTCTCATCTTCCTCATCTCCAATTTTAATCTTTCTTGAATTCATTAATGGCGAGGACTCATTAATGGTGTTTTTTGATAATTTGAAAAATGTTATTACTGAAAACAAGAAACACTTGAACTAAGAAAACAAGAATTCTCCGATTAATGAATTCTTGAATGAGGAAGATGAGGAACTCTGATTCAAAAAACTTGAAAAAAATTCAAGAACTTCGATTTTTTCTCTTTTTGCTCAAGATCAGCCATTAATGACGAGCTCAAAGCTTTGAATTTTCACAATGCCATATATAATTTCCAACATAGCCCATAATGACATGTATAATTTTCAACCCATTTCTCTAATTTTCTCTATTTTTGCTCAAGATCCACCATTAATGACGAGTTCAAAACTTTGAATTTCCATAATAGCATATATAATTCCAACATAACCCACAATGTCATATAATTTCCAACCCATTTCTCCGATTTTCTCTTTTTTTACTTGAGATCCGTTATTAAAGAATTCATTAATCGGAGAATTAAGCAACGTTCGATAGAGGGACTTTCGAACGAATGACCTGCTTGTCATTAATCCGATTTTCCTGATCTTGGGACTTTCTTAAGAATTCATTAATCCACCATTTTTTTTCAAAGAATTCTATCTTTGACCCAAGAAGATGAAATTGGTTGAAGAAGAAAATGGAGCAAAATGAAAAATGGGGAAGAAGAAAGGAAATAATAAAGTTAAATAATTAATTTTTTTAGAGTAAAAAAAGAAAAAAATGATGTGGCAATGACGTGGCAGCGCGTGCATCACACCACATTCAAAATGATTGGTTGTCAGTTTTCGGCGGTAATAATTTCACTTTAAAATAGTTCGGGGGGGTGGGGGGGAGGGGGTAATAATTCCACTTTAAGAGGGTTTGGGGGGGGGGGGGGGTCATAGGACCCCCGTAAAGTATAAGTGTGTAGTTGGAATTTGGGGTAAAGGTTGGGGGGCTTTTGACCGTTTTCTCTTATTTTATTCTATAGGTGTTGCGTGATCATATATTCATGGCAAGAGTACTTTCAAGATTTGCACCACATATAGGATGTCACACAATCAATGATATTAAAGAACGTATTAAGGCGATGTTATCAAAATAAAACTACAAGATTTTTTATCATAAGAATATTTGTGGTGTCTACATGAAGAAGAATAAATGTATAGTTCAAGTGTAATTAGACAGATACATTATATCACAAATGTATTATAATTTTTTTGGAGGTATGTGCATGTATTTGAATTTTATATATACAAATGCGTATTCTTGCGTACTTTTGTATGGTGTTGGATTTATCTTTAATTATTTAGAGGGTATATGTACTATTTTTATTTTTTACTGTTTAAGATATGTATCATGTATTTTTTGATTACGCATATGTATATAGTTTTCCTTTTTATTATAGAGCTTTTGTGTCATATATGTTTATATATACATATGAGTCAAATATGTATTTCTGTAAATATATACACAGATATATATGTATGTTTGTACTATAAATATATATGCAGATTTGTATGTCTATTTATTTGGTATATTTTTAAAATATGTATGTGATATAGATATTTGTCTTTTAAAAATAAAAGATGAAGATTGAAGAGTAAAAAAAATAAAATAAAAAAAATAGAAAAAGATAAACAAAAAAGAAAAATCCAAAAAAGAAGAAGTGAAAACAGGGGAAAAAAAGAAGAAAGAGGAATAAAAGCTAGAAATAAAAGTGTAAAAATAAAAATAAAAAAAAATTAAAATAGAAAAATAAGAAAAAGAAAACAAAAATAGGAATAGAAAAAAAATATAAGAAAGGAAAAAGAAGAAAACGAAAAAGAAAAAACTGAAAAAGGAAAAAAAGAAGAAAAGTAAAAGAGAGAAAATAAAGTGGAAAGAAAAAAATGAAAAAGAAAAAAATCGAAATAAAAAAACTAAACACTAAAAAAAGAAAATGGAAAAAAACTAACAAGAAATTTTTTTTGGAGATATAAGAGGAATCTACTAATTTAAATAGGAGTAATTTATGAAAAAGAAATTTACTGATTTAAATAAGTAATTTGTGAATTTTTTTTTACCACTTTAAATACATGTGATAATTATTTTGTTATTTAACTCAACTGCCTTAAGTAAAAGAAGGTTAGTAAGTTTCATTATATATTTATTTTAATAGCAATACTTTTACAAAATACAAAAGATAAATTGCTATTTCAAGTAATTATGAAACAATTGATATGAATATCTTAATTATAAGCTTAAATTTTTTACTTATGAAATTTTCTATATTTGAAAAGGCCTTTTCATACACTGGGTTTGTTGTTGTTGTGTTGAAAAGGCCTTTTCAGACCAACCCCCTGGGCCACATAAAATGAGCCCACAATCAAAGTAGGCCAATTCTGGCCTTATCCAAATTGTTGCAATTAAAACGTGGAACTCCATTATCAATAGGTTTAGGATTAGCTATTTTGACTAAATCTATAAAATATTTTTCACTTTTCATCATTCGGATCAACTTTCGTATATCTTGACTAAATTCACGAGATACCTAACACATCCACCCACCAACAACAAATATTAGATAATTTTGTCCACCAAAACTAAAATTAAAATAAATGAGAAAAACATCTAGTGTTTTTTGTTTCTTCTGAAATATAAACCTTAGATATTAGGTTCTCAACCGATTATATTTAACTACTATGTCATACCCGTGGGTACTACCAACAGGTTTATCAACGAAACTAAATTCGTGAGGGACACTTCATACCACAAAAAAAAAAAAAAAAAAAAACACTTTGGCATTTATGAATTAGACCTAATCATATTCCTAATCTTTCTTCTAGAAAAACTAATTAACGAAGACAAAGAAAGATAGTACGTCATTTGCCCAATATGATTTCCGTGACTCAACAGCGTGGACCAATGTACATAAAAACAGGGCCCAGCCCCAGACAAAGTTCAGGAAATTGCATCCCATAGATCGGGTGAATCTCAAAAATAGATCTAAATTGGAGCGATTTTTAAATTTTAGCCTCAAATAATTTTTTTTCTTAAAATAGTCTTATCTATTAATTAATATTCTTTTGGACAAAATTATCCCGGATCAATGGAGTAAATTACATAAATGATCCTCGTAATAGATAACAACTCCATATTTATATCTTTCAACTTTTATTTTTTCTCTTTTTAATTTTACTTTGATTTTTATTTTTTTCTTTTCTCTTTTTATTTTTAATTTTCTCAACCCTTACTTTTTTCCTTTTTTCCTCTCAACATTTTTTTCTTTTTATTTTATATTTTTTTTATTTTTTATTTTTTCTTTCCTCTTTTTTTTTTTTTTATTCTTTTTAGTTTTTCTCAACCCTTACTTTTTTTCTTTACACCTTTCAACACCTGTTTTTATTAAATTTTTTTTTTATTTTTCTTTAATTTTTTTTTTTAAAATTTTTCTCTACCTTTATTTTTATCTAATCTTTTTTTTTTTTTTAATTTTTATCAACTTTTATTTTTTTTTCTATTCTCTCTTAACTTCTACATTTCCTTTAATTTTTATTTTTTTTTATATTTTTCTTCATTTACTTCTTTTTCCGTAATTTTTATTATTTTTGTTCTTTTCTTCGATTTCTTTCATTCTAGTTACATCTCATGAGCAAGAGTTGACATTATCACATTATAAAGGTAAGACTTACGACTTTCGAACAATAAGCTACGTTTCATGGGTAAGAGTTGACACTACTACATAGTAGATGCAAGACTTATGACTTTCAAACAACAAGTTATGTTTCATGGACAAGAGTCAACACTGCCGCATTGTATTTTGATTTATAAGATGTTTTATAACTCTTACCTTAGAGGAAAGACTTAGCTCAGGGACTTTCAAACAACAAATTATATCCCACGAGCAAGAATTGACTCTACCACGTTATGTTTTCATTTATAAGATGTTCTACAACTATTGCCTTAGAGGCAAGACGTAACTTAAGGACTTTCGAACAACAAGTTATGTTTCATGGGCAAGAGTCGACACTACCATATTATATTTTGATTTATGAGATGTTCTACAATTATTGTCTTAGAGGCAAGACTTAGCTCAGAGACTTTCAAACAACAAATAATGTCCCACGGGCAAGAGTTGACTCTACCACGTTATATTTTCATTTATGAGATATTCTAAAACTATTGCCTTAGAGGCAAAACTTAACTCAAGAATTTTCAAACAACAAATTATGTCCCACGGGCAAGAGTTGACTCTACCACGTTATATTTTCATTTATGAGATGTTCTACAACTATTGCCTTAGAGGCAAAACTTACCTCAAGGACTTTCGAACAACAAATTATGCCCCACGGGCAAGAGTTGTCTCTACCACATAATATTTTCATTTATGAGATGTTCTACAACTATTGCCTTAGAGGCAAGATTTGACTCAAGGACTTTCAAACTATAAATTATGTCTCATGGACAAGAGTTAACTCTACCATGTTATATTTCATTTATGAGATATACTACAACTATTGCCTTAGAGACAAGACTTGACTCAAGGACTTTCAAACTACAAATTATGTCCCACGGGCAAGAGTTAACTTTACCACGTTATGTTTTCATTTATAAGATGTTCTATAACTATTGCCTTAGAGGCAAGACTTAATTAGTTCAAGGACTTTCAAACTATAAATTATGCCCCATGGGTAAGAGTTGACTCTACCACGTTATGTCTTCATTTATGAAATATTCTACAACTCTTGCATTAGAGGCAAGACTTAGCTCAAGGACTTTCAAACTACAAATTATGTCCCACGGGCAAGAGTTGACACTACCGCGTTATGTTTTTATTTATGAGATGTTCTACAACTCTTGTCTTAGAGGCAAAACTTAATTAGCTCAAGGACTTTCAAACTACAAATTATGCCCCACGGGCAAGAGTTGACTCTACCACGTTATATTTTCATTAATGAGATGTTCTACAACTATTGCCTTAGAGGCAAGACTTAGCTCAAGGACTTTCAAACTACAACTTATGCCCCATGGGCAAGAGCTGACACTATCACATTATGTCTTCATTTATGAGATGTTCTACAACTCTTGCCTTAGAGGCAAACCTTAGCTCAAAGACTTTCAAACTATAAATTATGCCCCACGGGCAAGAGTTGACACTATCACGTTATGTCTTCATTTATGGAATGTTCTACAACTCTTGTGTTAGAGGCAAGACTTAGCTCAAAGACTTTCAAATTACAAATTATGCCCTACGGGCAAGAGTTAACACTATCACGTTATGTCTTCATTTATGGAATGTTCTACAACTCTTGGCTTAGAGGCAAGACTTAGCTCAAAAACTTTCAAACTACAAATTATGCCCCACAAGCAAGAGTTGACACTATCACGTTATGTCTTCATTTATGGAATGTTCTACAACTCTTGTCTTAGAGGCAAGACTTAGCTCAAGGACTTTCAAATAATAAACTATGCCCCACGGGCAAGAGTTGACACTACCACATTATGCCTTTATTTATGAGATATTCTACAACTTTCGCCTTAGATACAGGACTTATTTCAAGAATTTTCAAAGAACTTCATAACAACAATTCATGCCCTAAAATTTGCTTTGATGTAAAAAAAAGAAGATACCTTTGCGGATTGTCTAAATTTTTTATTTATTAGCAAAATATAATAGAAGTTGAAAAAAAAGAAAAAAACGATCAAACAAAATAGAGAAATAAAAAAAAGATTGAGAAAAAAAAGGAAAGAATAAAAACAAAGATCAAGAAAAAAGCGAAGAATTAAAAAATTGAGAAAAATAAAAATGAGAGGGAAAAAAGAGAACTGAAAAAAGAAAAAAACGATCAAACAAAATAGAAAAAAAAAAGGCAAAAAAAATAAAGATTAAGAAAAAAACGAAGAATTAAAAAATTGAGAAAATAAACAATGAGAGAAAAAATAAAAATAAAGTTTGAGAAAAATGAGGAGAAAAAAAAAGAACTGATAAAAACAAAAAATAAAGATTAAAGACAAATGAATTAAAAAAAGGAAAAAAAAAAGAAATAGATAATGTTTGAGAAAAAAAAAAAGGTTGGGACAAATGAATTAAAACATGAAAATAAAATTAAAGAAAAAAATAAAAAGTGAAAATAATAAAAAATAGAATAATAAAATTAAAGGAAAAAAAAAGTGAAAATAATAAAAAATAGAACAATAAAATTAAAGGAAAAAATAAAAAGTGAAAATAATAAAAAATAAAATTTGAGAAATAAATAAGTATAAAAAGTTTAAAAAATATATTTGAGGGGTGGAGGGACATTTCTTTATCAATATATTTGTATGTCTTTACATACAAAGAATTCACAGAAATACCCAAAATATACCAAATTTGAAGAGATGATGACGATAGAATATACATGCGGCATATTAAAATGCAGGAAAATGGGTTAGGTAACTAGTGTGCAAAGAGGATTACATACCATTCAGCATCAGTAAAGGAAGCAAGAAACAGATATGTTCAACTGTTCATAACAATTTTCGAACAGAAAGAAGTGTGTAAATCTTTCTTTTTCCCAACCATACCCACTGAAAAGAATAAAGAATAGCTGCCCAGTCATCTTAGCATTTATTTGCAGCAGAACATTCAAGAAACAGCCCAAGACTGTCAGGACAATATCAAGTATATCTTGTATCTTGATAAACAAAGAGCAGACTACTTAACCGCCAAATGCAGTTGCCCTAGTTTAATTTAGTAAAGCAGCATCATATTACAGAGTTATGCTGCAACCTTCATGGAGTCTCCACAACAGAGGTCAATCCAGCAATTAAGATAATCAGGTATTGCAGGTTCTGCTAAAAATTACGTAAACAGTAGAAATACATTACATACAAATTCCTGGAAATATTTTCTAAAGACAATCTATAACCATCAGGAGGGAGACCAGCACCCCCCACCAAAAAAAAAGAGATAAACAAAAGGAATGCGTATTAGAGGAGAAGATTATGAGATATGACTTTCACTGAACCTGAAGAATATAACGTGAATCGAAAACCTTAAGGTTTGTTGCGTGAAAAAACCTTAAAGAACCTCTAAGTTCTTCTCCAGCCCCTCTCTAAGGAATTAAACCCTGTGTCTAGTGCTCTTCATAATTGCTCCAATAGGATTAAAAGTTCCAAGTTAATAATCAGTAAGCAACAAAAACATACCCAGTGGAATCCCACAAGTGGGGTGTACACAGACCTTACCTCTACCTCATAGAGCTAGAGAGGCTGTTTCTAGAGGACACTCGGCTTGAGTACAGCAAACCTTAACAACCAGTAAGCATGCTCATGCTCAGGAACAGAATCTACCTTCTTGTGTACAGAAAATGGCAAGCCAAAAACCAGGTACATTTTCCCATTAATCTGCATGGAAGAAAGTCTCTATCAGATTAACAAGACGGGCAATGTAAATACTTTCCTTCACACAATCCAAGAAGCATCATGAAAGTAACATAAACTCCCTGAAATGGAAAAAAGAGAAAAAGATGAGAACGAAAAGCTCTTGTTAATTAAACAACAATACTAATCAAACAACCATAGAAATTATTTGATCACAAAGCACCTGGCTTTCAGGATGGAAACAGGAAAGTCCTCCAATAGATGCAGTATTATAAAGATACACTTCAACTTTGTTTTAACTCACAACATCAATGCAGAGGCTAATAAAAATGGACAAACCTGAGCCAGAGAAAATTCTTTTTATTTTTTTTTTGCAAGAAACAAGAATGCTCGGGCCCTGGTAATATAACATTCTGTTTCTCCTCCAATAAAAACAAAACAAAGATGGATGGAGCAAACGGTTTACTTTGAACCACAGAAACTGAAACAGCGATAAAAAGACAAGAAAAAGGAAATTCATTCACTTAATGGTGATCATGTCAATTGAGAAGAATCAATAAAATAATCAATGTCTAAATGTTACTCCATGATACAGAAATTACAAATTACAGTGGAAGAGGAACTAATCAAGAATTACAAGTTTCTGGGACTTCAACCCATAGGGGAACTACAATTAGCACTGAGTTGCCATGTTGCTGCTCAACTTTTGGATCTGCTCTGCAATGGGTGCCAATGGAGTAATTCCCAAGTAGTTGGCAAGTGACAATTTCCTTTTGTACCTCACCGTTCATATCAATAATGTTTATTCTGTTTGTTGTCCCTTTTAAGCTGCACCTTCAACTTCTTACTACCTAATTGGCAACCATTCATCATACTGATTGCAGTTTGTGCAGCTGCTGGAGAGTCATAACTTACAAATCCTGCAGAGTGAAGTTCAGTTGATAAGCAAAATAGTTAGGGATACTAATTTTAATTGACAGTAACTTCACATTTCAAGATCCCTACCAAAACATTTGCTAACACCAGTCATTTTGTCAACGAAAACCTTGGCACTCAGGACCCTACCAAAAGGCTGAAATGCATTTGCAAGCTCTTGATCACCAAATTCTTGAGGAATGTGGTAAATGAATAGATTAGCACCAGGTGGACCTGTAAAGAACAAAATTACTTTTGGATAAGTACCGTTTCATTTCTACATGTTCAAATTCCACTGACAAGTACAATAATTCAAGTGACTCACTCTCCACCACTCAATTGCAAAAAGCGTTACCAATGACAAATGTTACAGACTAGTGCAACATATAATTTGAGTTCCTGTCTCTCCATATGCTGCTCCTCTCATAAGGTCGGTTAAGTTTGAAATTTGACAATGGAAGTTCAACAACATGCTCTAATACTATACCTGCTGTAACACTTAAAGAATAGCTCTATAACCTCTTCTATGCTTCTGTGACACACCACATGCATTAGATATCATATTTCAGAGATCACATGCATTTATGGAATCCTTTATAAATTAAGTAAAACCAGAGATAATAGATTCTGTTATTTCCTTCTACTTCTATTTTCTATTATGTTCTTTTCCTTGCAGCACAAGTACTAAATCATCAACCAGTACAATGTAACAGAAAAGAACATAATAGAAAATAGATCACACGCATTTATGGAATCCTTTATAAATAAAGTTAAACCAAGGATTATAGATTCTACTATCTTCTTCTACTTCTATTTTCTATTACGTCCTTGTCCTTGCAGTCACCAACCAGCACTCTGCTAATCATCAACGATGCAGAACAATTTCCAGGAAATAATTAACCAAAATAAAGACAAGTAGCCTCGTTCAGCAGGATGCCCTAACAGACCCTAGGTAGGGACTGTACCTGCTTAGCTAGAGAAGTTCTAGAACTAAAAGGTCACAAAATAAAGGTTCAACAACCTTCAACCTGACCCCCTGTACTTGAACTGACACTTGAAGATGCTGCAGAATGACTGTTTGTCGTACTAGGGGGCATTGAACCGGGAGAACCACTTGGTGGTCTGGCATTCATAACGCCTCTAGGATATGGCATTGGATACTGCATCCCTGGAACAGCAGGGTAAGCGGATCCAGCATAACTTCCAGGCGACATGGGATAATTTCTTGGGCTAATTCCAGGTGAAAGATCAGGTGCACCTCCACGTACAGCACTTGCTTGGTTTATTGGTGGGACTAAATTCTGAAATGCAGCCTGATTCTGCATTGATGGTAGGCGATATTGCATGAGCCCATATGCCCCAGGAGTCTGCAAAGTGAGCATATTAACTTTGCACTGACCTTTAAATTGATTAATGAAACCAAGAATGGGAAAAAGGAAATAAATGAGCGAATTGAGGCAAAGGATCATCTCAATTCACATTGAGTAGTGTAATGAACACTGAAACTGAGGAGAGAAGCACCCCAATGCAAATCATACTTTTGTAATAAGAGAATGACATTTTATTAAAGTTCGTACCAAGAAGGTACTGCAGAAGTACAAAAAGGAGTATCCAAAGCAAAATGGAAAGCAACAAGCTTGATAACCAAATTTACTAGAGAATGCAAGTCAACCGACCTGATAACCGTAGCCATTGTATGGTGGCATGTAACCCATTGGTAGGGCTCCAAATAAAGAGGGATGTCTAGAGTCAGATGCATTAGAAGCTTGAGATAGAGCTTTCTGAGCCCTCCGGGCCTGCCTTTCCTTCTCAGTATCTGCCCATTTGACTACCAAAGGGACAGTAGCACCCTGGCCAAAAAGTGTGACTAATTTGATAACAATATTTCCAGGAAATGGAAGTCATACATAAGTGAAACATGAAAGCCTCATAATGAGAAATAGCACATCTACTTAAATATCTTTGGCAACCCATTAACAACAACAACAACAACAACAAACCCAGTGTATTCCCACTTAGTGGGGTCTGGGGGGGGGTAAGATGTACGCAGTCCATACCTCTACCTCTGATGAGGTAGAAATGGCAACCCATTAACAGACAAACTAAATTCTCACAGTAAGGTTATTGGCAAATTGCAACAGAAATGATGATGGATCCAGTTCATCACCCGCTCTCAACTCCAACAAACTTCTAGTGAAGTACTCAATATTCATATTTCAGGAACAGAGTACAGACAGGTATAGCAGTAACCAGACTTAATCTGTTATCATACAACAATACGCCTCAATCCCCAAAAAATGGGATTAATTACTCCAGCATCATAATGATGCATAAAATTACTAAAAGGTGGAACGAACAATGCAATCTATTTAAAAATATGCATTTCATGATAGTTAAAAATTCACATAAATATGGAAATTAAATTTTCGACCAAAATATTTGTAGTACTAACTCTAGACGAGAACATTGCCTCTTGACAAACTGCTGTGAATTACAAATTCCCTTAAATGAATGAAAACTCTGAAGGAATAAAGCCTGAACCTCATAACTTGATATTTAAGTTTCCTTTTATAATAAATAATCCTTTCAACAAGAAAAATGATTTGATATTATTCCCAAAGTATGAGACAAAATTGAACAGACAGTTGTAATCAAGCATCTCAGTAGTTCAGTCAAGAGTGTCAAGGCATAAGTCATAACAACTCCAAGCATGAGTGCCATGCTGAAATGACCTAGAAAAAAAATCACCGGATAATGTCTTTGAATTCCTCTGAACAGCAAAAGCCAGCAAATAGGCCATTGTGTTGGCCCTGCAACAACAGGGCAATATATAAGCCATTCACATAACAGACTACATGCTGACTGACAAATGACCCCAATCTAAGCCAACACGTTTTGGTGATTTCATGATGACAAATGCTATTCCTGCAAGGAGTACTTACAAAAACAGCAGCACAAATGTATAGAAATAGGTTATCCCCATCTTGAATGTTTAACAAATTCCACAACACCAGGGAAAGGAGTATCACCAGAACAACTGCTTAAAGAACACTCACTCTAAAATCACTGCACCTAACAAAATTCTATTCATTTTATGCACAAATATTAGACATATGGCCACTATGCATACTGAAAAATCAATTCAAGGCCTTCATATCATCAGTCAAAATATTTGCAAATTGAAACAAACCTCCATCTTATGCTTTCCATTGAGGGCTTCTATTGCTGCAACTGCTTGTTCTTTTTTCTCATACTTCAGAAAAGCACATCCTTCAAGAAAGAAGATAATGTAGGAGATAAATTAAATCCTCCCTCACAAAACCATTTATTTTAAGAGAGATAATACCAAGTATACCTTTACTGGTTTGCTGAGAACCTCTGAGGATCTGCAAATCTTTAATGACTCCATATTGAGAGAACAAAGCAGATACTTCAGGGTCAGAAACATTCTTCGGAAGCATACCAACAAAAAGCTTGTGCTCTGGATTCGTGTTAAGGAAAAGAACAAAGAAAAGAAAAAGAAAAGAGAGGAAACCTCATTTATTCTACTCAGTATCACAAAAAGAATAATAATGACAATGATAAGAGTAGAACTTCAGATTAAAAACGGAGGGAAAATATGAATAGGTCAGAACAAATATGATAACAAGAGAATTTAAATTATAGTACACCTAGTCTTTCCAACTCGCCATCAGCATACTTCACTTGCAACGGACTAGAAGCCTGAATTGGAAGCAGAAACCAGCATGACTTATTAAAAGAAGGACAAACAAACATGTGATGCGTATATAAAAGAACTACAGACACGTGTAACCTTAACAAAATTTACTCCCAGCCTAAACCAGGTGATGACTTAGATGCATGAAATGCTTACTTTAATCAGCAATGAATAGTGAAACTTAATCACTTGACAATAATATGCAAGAGTTCAAAAGCTTAGTTTGGAAATAAATGTACTTGAGGCAAGCATACAGGCTTAATAGTTAGGTTAGTGTAGGAAATCATAAGGATTCAAAGGGCATTAGAAGAAATCTGGTTCTTCACCAATCTATGATGCCAAACACCTCTACTATCTCTACATATCTTGGATTCTTTTGATCAACAACTTTATGGTAGCCACGTTATCACTGCTACTACAACCTTCTCTATATATTTTGAAATAATCTCACAGCTACTTCATTCAACCAACCATGAAATTTAGTAAGAAATATATTACTCTAGGGAGGACTCTCAGTACTCATTTCTTTTTCTTTTTTTTTTCATTTTTTGGGAGTCTTCTTCACCGAGAAGATGATCAAAAAGAAACAGAGACGGTGAAAAACATAAGAGCCATATTGTAGATCAACATATCCAGCTTTTTATCTTTATTTTTACTTGAACAGGGCCTGCACCTTCCATCCAACGCCCCAGCTGGTCGCAGGGTAAGTGATGTCCAAATACTTCATCCTTTTCTCCGTTCATATTTCTCCATACAATTCTTACTTCTCTCGCGGTATGATTAGCTAATAGTTCTTGGGTTGCCACCATACTCTCAGTAAGTCACCAGCTTGATCCTCGGGCGCTCTATTTATAACTTAGACTGTAAAGAAGCTTCCCTCATATGGATTTTGTTGTACAGACATACTATGTTACTTTAGTCAATAAAGACTGATCACTCATATTCTTTCTAGTTTCCACTATTTGGAAATATCAAATGAAATGAGTAAATCTTGAACCTGGAAGTATTGATAATACCCAATCCCAACTGAGATTCTGGGAAAGCCTTTATACCCTAAAAAGCAATCTGCTTTCCTACTAGAGTACAGGAGTTCGGGTTCATTAACTATAGTTAAAAAATTTGCACGAATTTCCAAGAAGATCCTTTTCTTATAGAAGGTCCTATCAAGTCACAGTTTCTCAATGAAGTATTTTATTTCCTTGATTGTTATAACTTTTTTGTTGTCCAATCACTTGTCATTATAGTGCCATTACAAAACAGATGGTCCTACATTCTTCATGGTGAAAGTTCAAACACAGAAAATTCCATAAGATTCCTCTGAATTATAGGGTGTCAATCAATTGAAATTCACAGCCATTATCAACCTCAAACTGTCAAATCAACAATTACAACAACAACAACATACCTAGAAAAATCCCACAAGTGCGTCTGGGGTGGGTAAAGTGTACGCAGGCCTTACCACTACCTCGGGGAGGTAGAGAGGCTGTTTCCGAGAGACCCTCGGCTCAAGTGTAGTCAAATCAACAATTCCAGGTCAGATATAATACAACTTAATGTCTCGTACATATATCTGTACAAAAAAACTTAAAAAAGCACAAAACCAGCAAGTTCTAAAATCTCAGCATTAAAACGTAGTTAATAGGACGTGAAAAACGAGGTAAATTAATTACCAAAATCAGAGAATTAGAGAAAAGTGCAGAGATTCCACGGCATTCAAGTAACACAAATCTTCTCTAATTACTAAAGGAAGGTCATTAATTGCCAAGTTTAGCTTTATTACACGAACAATGCAGAAATTCCACGGCATACAAGTAACACAAATCTTCGTCAACTAATTATAAATTAGTGAATTACATTAGACCACAGTAATGCAAATCTACTTCAATTAATCAAGTAAAAACGCAATGTATGTACTAAATGATTAGTAAATAGAAGCAAACTGACTCCGGGAAGCGTTTTCTTGTTGTGACATGCATTAACAGCCTTATCCGCTTCTTCTCTAGATGGACAGATCACAAAACAACATCCTGTAAAACAACAAATTAGGGTTTTAGCGAACACAATCACACATTCCACAGTACAAATCTCGAAATCACAGTAAGAAAAAATAACAAAATCATGCTGCAACAATTGCACACTGTCGATCTCAAAATTGACGGAGAAATAGAGATGGATATTATACAACCTCGAGAAGCACGCGTAATTTTATCTTTGATTATGTTCACTTCATCTATAATAGCAAACTCTTGAAACATTTCGAGTAGCTGTGCTTCCGTCATGTGCTTCGGTACTTGACCTACGAACAACTTCACCCTTCCCTCGCTTTGCTCCTCATGCTGTTGCCGTTCCTCCGCCATTGCTGCAACAACAACAACACACACAAACACACTTTCTCTCTCACACAGACACGCACTTTCTCTCTCTAAAAGTCTTCGATCTCTTTCTCTCTCTGTAAATCTCTTTCAATTTTCTGAGTATTTTCTTCTTCTTCTGCGCTGGGTCTTCGTTGATTTTGGGAAATTAGGGGATTTTTAGATGGCAAAATTGGATCTTCACCATTTTTAAATTCATTTTTCTCTCCTGTTCGTAAACACCCTTTGTTTCTCCACTTTATTACAATATTACCAATAAACGTTCTTCTGATTTCAAAGAAGTTCAAAATGGCAAAATGGGATTTTCATTATATTTTTTAATTTGTGTTTTTGAGGTCGTTAGTACCCTTGGTTTTACAAGTTTTGTTACAAGAATGCCACTGTAGTTTATTTGCAGCTACTTGGCGTAAATTATTTGTCAGATAAGACACGTAGGCGATGATTGTTTGTCAGAGTCGACAGAAACACAGTAATTATTGCCAGAAATACAAGTGGAATGAAGAGATCTAAAACAGCTTGCACTGGCATTTATGTAATTACCCTGTTTGCTCCCACATTTTCAGTATTTTCTTTTTGTTTTTTGTTTCTAGGATAATTACATAAAGATGGCCCTGCTTTTACTACTTTGTATATTGTTGCATTTACTTTTGATTGTGTATAAAAGTAATATTGAATAGAGAAAATGTTCAATTATTCCTCCAATTTTTAATTAAAATTTTAACTGCACACTTAATTTTTACTAGAGTTTTATTACCTCTAAATAATTTTTTACTATATTTTATACCCCTCATATTGCTGACCTGTCATGAGAGGTAAGAACACCCCCCATAGGCGCATGAATTGAAGAGTTAACCCTTTAAAATTATTATTTTAAGTGTCAAGTGTATAATACACGTCATTATTTTTAATTGTTAATTAATATTGTCTCCTCCAATTAATAAAAGGCCCAACGAAATTCTTTATCTCTAAACGCCAAATCTCATCTCTAAACATGTCTGCGCGTATTGTGACAATGCTGATTACTACAAAATGAATTCATCTCTTTCACCGTTTAAATTTGAAGAAGTTGCTATAATGGTAGCTAGAAGGATTTCTAATTCGCCATAATTGTAAAATCTAACTAGGTAAATGCTAGATTTCTTCTCTTCGATCTACTCAACTGCAATGTCACAATTTTGTCAACATAATAAATGAACACGAAGAATTTTCATCTAATTTTTAAATCGCAGAAAAACTTGTCTACACCTATTTCTGTTCTTTAATAACCCACAAAATCAAGAACAACCCGTACCGAATTTCACACGCGACCAGATCTGTTTCGTTCATTTTTCGATGAATTTCGACGAAACTGGTGGATTTATAGTGAGATGGGCTTGTTTCAGGCATTTTCGTTGCTAATTTAGTGTTTTTGATTGTTTTCTGACGGGATTTGGTCCGAAAAAATGGAAAAAATAAGTTGGTGGTGATTTGAATTTAAAAGATGGTTTCACCGGAGTTATTTCAGTGAAATTTCGTCAGCAAAAGATGAGAAAAAGAAGCTTTTTTCCCCCGATGGACCTCCCCTCTCCGTTTTCCTTTTTTCCCCCTCTTTCTCCATCTTTTGTTTCACTATCTCCCATCTCTTGTGTTTTGCTGTATGTAGTAATCTATGTATTGTGTGCGTCTTTTTGTGTGTTGTGTTATAGATAGTGAGTGTGTGTATAAAGAGTTGTGTGTTGTGTTATAGATAGTGAGTGTGTGTATAAAGAGTTGTGTGTTGTGTTGCAGATGGTGATTGTGTGTATAGAGAGCTGAGAGATGTGTCATTTGTGTGTTATCTATGGAAATGGCCTATTTCGTTTTAGGAAGAAAGTGTGTTATCTATGGAAATGGCCTATTTCTTTTTGGTTTATATTGACAGGTCAACAATGAGAGAGGTATAAAATACAGTAAAAAAATATTTAGGGGGTAATGAGACTTTAGTAAAGGTTGAGTGTGTAGTTGGAATTTCGACTAAAGGTTGGAGGGGTAATTGACTATTTTCTCTACTGAATATGATGTATTACAGTTTCATTAATGTTATTAGATTAACCATGTTGAATTATTTTCTATTCGCCATTTGATGGTGCATTAAGAATGGATTATCTTTAACCATGCCTACTTATATTTTAATATCATTGTGTTGCTAATATCATAATTATAGAATGTTAATTAATACATATATTAGTTATACATAAATTTAAAATTCTATCAAACAAATAATTATATATTATTGTGTTGCTAATATCATAATTATAGAATGTTAATTGATACATGTATTTGATTCTACTAAACAAATAATTATATAATATCATGATTAACACATATTTGATTTTTTAATACATCTTACCAAACGCTGGTAAAACGTTCAATATATAATCAGTCTTTAAATTTGACAAGATATTTTATTTGGACACTTGAATTAAATTATATCTTTAATCAAGCAACCCAGGTGTGTTACAATTAGACACTTTGGATTCATATTTTGAAAACTTTTACATGTTTTTGTTCGCGTATTAAATAGTTTAAGTCAACCATATAAAAATATGTTCTCTCCTTTAATTATATGCGGCATCTCAAATAGAAAATGTTTAGAATTTTACGACTTATTGAGGTGAATGTATATAATTATAGAAAACAACATATTTATGTAGTTATCTTAGCTACGCAATAAACAAACAAGAATACACACACAAAATGAATTCAAAATTAGATTTTAAAAAATCTAGTTTTAACACTTTGTTAAGAATTAAATGTTCAATTAAAATTGCCACGATTCAAAATTTTAAGTTATGATGTCACCTACTCCGACCCCACCTTGATAGGCGAGCCAAAAATCCTCAACAAGGAAGAAAAAAAATGAAATGGACTGAATACATATAAAGGCCCCTGAACTATTTGACTTTTTTCGTTTAGACACTTCAATTAAGTCAGGTACCTATTGAACCCTTTAATCCTTCACAAATCATGTCAATTAAGCACAATCTGTTGATGTGGCAAAAATCTATAATGCGTGTAATACACACTCCAATGACATGGCAAAGTGGCAAATAAAAAAATGACACGTGGCATTTTAACTTAAAATAATTATAAAAATAATTTTTTAATATAATTAAATCTAAATTAAAAAAATTAATCCATCCCCAGCAGCCCTTCCCTTCCAAACCCCCCGTTCGATTGATCACAAAAGTAAAAGCAAAAAAAAATTGTATCTTCCTCCTCTTCTTCTTCTTCTTCTTCTTCTTCTTCTTCATATCTCTAAATATTACATATACTACTATCGAAAAACGACGGTGAAGTGAATGGTGATTTGAAGTATGTGAAGTTGAATTTATTTTTTCGGTAGGTTTTGTCGGAATTAGAGTTGGGTTTACCGTTTGGAGCTCCAGCGACCACTGACAGTCAGCGAAATGGTTTTTTCTGGTGAGATTTTGACGTGGAGCTGATGGTTTCCCGATGGGAATTACCGGCAATAGCCTCCCAATGATTTTTCGGCCATCAATGTTCACTGTTCTCCCACTTTTTGACTGTTCACGCTGGTTTCCTTCGATTTTTGTGTGTGATATTGTTCACTGTAAGATGTGAGTGTATCCTCTTTCAATTTCCAATGGTGGCCTCGGTGTGTATATGTCTGTGCGTGAATTGTTGCTGTCAATCCATAAAAATGGTGACTATTTTCATGAAGAAGGCAGATATGAAGAACATGATTTTTTTGTTGCAGAAGATGATCTTCATTGGGATCTGCCTTCAATTTTAGTTTTTTATTTATGAAAAGAAGAAGATGATGACTTATTTTTTTTCACTTTATTTCTTTAATGTATTTTTTCTATTGGTTGGATTTTTTATGTTTAATTTTTTTTGATTAATTATGGTCTCTCACTGTCCTAATGGAGAGTGTATTACACATGCCACACCATGTGTAACACCCCGAGAGTACACTTTGGGCGTCACACGGTGCTTACAATCCTAAAGGACCACAAGCTAACTCATGAGCTGGTACCTATTGAGAGCACTGAATAACACAATCATAAATGTGAAATAAAATAGATATGACGTAAGATTTTAATAACTGAAATCAACACCGTGCCATAAATCTGGAAAACAACTATCTGAATCTAGTAAGATAAAGAAAATCTAAATAGCTAACTAACAGGTCAACTGAAGTCTGAGTACTGAATAACTAACTGTAATGTCTGAAAGCCTCTAAATTGACTATTTTTGAGTTGATGGGACAGGCCTCAACTAAATCCACTAACTACTGAACTAAAGACATAAGGTAAAAGAATCTGTCCTCGAAATATGAGGAATCACCGCCGCTACTGCTGAGAGTCTAAGAAGTCTAAGCGCGATTCGAGAATTGAGCGTCAGAACCTATAATATAATACATCATAGAGCAAAATAAATGTATTCGATCAGTACTTTGAATGTACTGGTATGCTAAATGAGGTAGGATGACATACATGGTTTCATGAACAGGAATAATAACTGTCTGGATATACATGTAAAATACGGAGTACTGACTAGAGAGCATGAAATCTGCGAATACTGAAAATATATGAAATCTGTAAATACTGTGTATGCATGAAAGTCTATAAATACTAAAGGTACGTGAAATCTGTAGATACTGAAGATGCATGACCAATCATATAACATGAACTGAATAAAAATCTGTTAACTGAAATACTAAAATAACTGATATCTGTATGCTTTGGTCAAACAATACTGAGTCTGAACTACTGGTCTGATTATTGGATTGAGAATGTGGGAGCTATCATCTAACCGACATGCCCCTATTTGAGCTAATCGGAGTTCAACCTGTAATTCTAGTTGGAAGGGTATCAATACCGTGCCATGGGTACAAATGCTGGCTATATGGATCCACTAGTCTTATATGTTGTATTGTCCCGAACGACGAAGGGTGTCAAGCCTAATCAGATGGGTGACCCCTGCGAGATAGTCAAGCCTAAACTGACGGGTGACTTCTCATATCCTACGCTGGCTATGTAGATCTGGAGTATAGGGACTGCTACTAACGACTCTGCCTATCTTACGGGAAAGTTGCCATCCCTACACTCACTCGGTGCTAAATCCTACTCCTAACTGAATGACACTGAGTTACTGACTATTTCTGAGTTTAACTGACTGATCTAGTAATGCTCATGATGTATTCTAAAGTTATCTAAAGATACTGAGATGAGACTAAGTAAACAACTATGATTTTTGGGTATTCAATACCCCCGGGACTCAAAAGTTATAATAGTAAAATGACACTAAAGCTTGGAGGACATAGCATGGAGGCTTTTATTAGATATTCATTCTTGTAAGCATTTTATCAAACATTTGATATACATGGTGTATATAGAGCAAGGGAATTAGTTTAAAGCTTGTAGTAAAGCACAACTTCAACACCATTATTAGAAATCATGAATTAAATCAGTGGACAACAATATTCAAACATATGGAATTAAGTAATAGACATCAATTTCGCTAACACATGGTATATAACAAGATTCATGAAAATTCATGGTTTAATCATAATTTAAAATCAAGATAACTTGAAAAGATCATAATTTTACAATTTAAATCGGATACTTAGACTCTATGGGTGAAAGGAACCCATGGATGAACATTTAACATACCTGAGTTAATGAATTTGAGAGGATTGATGGAGAGTTCTTGAGATTTGGCTTTGAATTTGAGTGCTAGGATTTTTGTTCTTGAGAAAAGGATATTCAATTTAAGAGAATTTGAATAATGATGATTATTTAGGTCACTAATGGGTTAAATCTCGTGTTTTAGGCTGATTAGGACCGCAAAAAAGACCTAAATACCCTTAAAAGAATTTAAAAACTCAAAACTGAAAGCTAAAAATACTGATTTTTTTACCTCTAGCGCGATGCACCAACATCGCGGTGGCCTACTGGAAACTACCAATTGGGACCTGGAAAATCACCGCGACGCAGATCTATCGTGGTAAGCTTTTGGAATGCCATTTTGGCCACCTCCGCAATGCGCCATTATCGCGGAGGCTCACTGGAAATTGTCAAATGTGAATGGGACTCCTCCGTGATGCGCCATGATTGCGGAGCTTCACTGGAAAGGGATAATTGTGAGATGGGACATCATCGCTACGCAGTGAAATCGTGGAGTTTCACTGAAATTTGACAATTGTGATTTTACACTTCTCAGCGATGCGTTACGGACCCAAATCACGATGTTTTATGATTGAAACTTAAAATTGCCATAACTTTAAATTGCCATAACTTGTTACTCAGTTATCGGATTAAGGCGAATCTTATATTGTTGGAAAGCTAGTTCAATTTCCCATAACTTGGTGGTCTCTTAAATGAGAAATAATGAGTATTTAAATTTTTTTAGAGATGGATACTTATGTACTGAGATTTAATTTATGCTAGGAAAATATGGGGTATTATAATATCTCTCCCTTGGGATCATTCGTCCTCGAATGAGACTAGTTAAGCTGAGGAAACTGATGGACTGAGATTATATGCTAGACATGAATATCTGATGCATGGAATGCATGACTAAACTAATTCATGAAGGCACGACTGACATGAACATGATGTGCAACTGAAACTGAGCATGATAAAGAGAAATCTTAAGAAGATTAATACCTTCAATCGAATCTAAATTCGCGGAGAAAAGATGAGGGTACTTGATCCGCATATCTGCTTCTGCTTCCCAAGTGGCTCCCTCAACGGACCGACTCCGCCAAAGAACTTTGACTAGCGAAACTTCTTTGTTCCTTAGTCTACGAATCTGATGATCGAGGATCTGGACTGAAACCTCTTCGAAAGAGAGATCATTCTGAATGTTTACGTCCTTTAAAGGAACTATGACTGTTGGGTATCCAATGGATTTCTTTAGCAAGGAGACGTAGAATACTGGGTGTATTGACGCTAGATCTGAAGGCAACTCAAGCTCATAAGCTACCTTTCCAAGAAAACTGAGAATCCTATAAGGACCGACATATCGGGGACTGAGTTTTCCTTTCTTGCCGAACCTCTTCACTCCCTTTATGGGAGAGATTTTTAAGTACACAAAATCACCAATCTCAAACTCGAGATCCTTTCTCCTTATATCTGCATACAATTTCTGTCGGCTCTGGGCTGCCTTAAGACTTTCTCTGATCAACTGGACCTTCTCTAACGCATCAAATACCAAGTTAGGCCCTACTACCATTGCCTTACCTACTTCAAATGGATCCTCAAACGGAGCCATCTAGGTACTAGAATGATAGTTATTATTATATGTAAATTCAATCAAAGGCAAGTGGTCATCCCAACTACCTTTAAAATCAAGTACGTATGCTCTCAGCATATCCTCAAGAGTCTGACTAGTCCTTTTTCCTTGACCTTCTGTTTGAGGGTGGAAGGTTGTACTGAGGTGGACTTGGGTACCAATACCCTTTTGGAATGCTTTCCAGAAGTGAGAGGTAAACTGGGTACCTCTATCTGAGATGATAGATAATGAAACACCGTATAACCTAACCAACTCTATGAGATAGAGTTTGGCATAGTCCTCGGATGAATAAGAGGTATGGACTGGCAGAAAATGAGTTGATTTGGTCATCCTATATATGATAACCCAAACAAAATCATGCTGATGACGAGTACGAGGCAGGCCTGTCATAAAGTCCATGTTCACTTCTTCCCACTTCCAAGTAGGAATACTAAACTCCTACATGGACCCACTAGGCTTCTAGTGCTCAATCTTAACCTGTTGACATGTAGAGCACTTAGTTATAAACTCTATAATATCTCTCTTTATGCCACTCTAACAATAGATCTCCCACAAATCGCGGTATATCTTAGTGGCCCCTGATGAATAAAGTAGCGTGCACCATGCGCTCCTGCAAAAATTCATTGCCTCAAGTCATCTACACCAGGTACACATAGCGGACCCTTACAACACAGCACACCATCTCCCCCTTGGGAGAAAACCTCCATCTTCTAATCTCTGTTTGATTCTTTCAACTTAACTAGACTGGGATCTCTATCCTGCTTTTTCTCCACTTTGGAAACTAGAGATAATTCTGAACTAATCTGTACCCATACACTACCTTCTGTTGAATCGAATAAGCAGACACCTAGT
Organism: Capsicum annuum; assembly: GCF_002878395.1. Taxonomy (NCBI): domain Eukaryota; kingdom Viridiplantae; phylum Streptophyta; class Magnoliopsida; order Solanales; family Solanaceae; genus Capsicum; species Capsicum annuum. The sequence continues at coordinate 34,679,109 of NC_061113.1, read as the reverse complement.
CGGGTAAGCTGATGAATTTCCTGAACTAAATTCTTCTTATCATTCTCAACATGAGCAACACTACCCATAGACAACCTACTGAGATCATTTGCCACTATGTTGGCCTTGCTCGGATGATACAGAACACTCATATCATAATCTTTTAATAACTTTAACCACCTTCTTTGATGCAATTCAAATCTTTCTGAGAGAACACATACTGCAAACTCTTGTGATCTGTGAACACATCAACATGTACCCCATACAAGTAATGCCTCAAAATCTTTAAGGCAAATACTACAGCTGCTAACTCAAGATCATGAGTAGGATAATTTTTCTCACGGGGCTTAAGCTGTCTAGAGGCATAGGCTATGACCTTACCTCTCTGCAAGAGGACACAACCCAATCCTACTCTGGATGCATCACAGTACACAATAAAGCCATCTGAACCATCTGACAAAGTATGAACTATGGCTGAGGTGAGTCAAGTCTTCAACTCCTAAAAATTCTTTTCACAGGAATCTGACCACTAAAACTTGACTTTCTTCTGAGTCAATCTAGATATAGAGAATGAAATAGATTAAAACCCTTCAACAAACCGATGGTAATAGCCAGCCAAACCTAAGAAACTCCTAATTTTTGAAGGAAAAATGGGTCTTGGCCAGTTTCTCACTGCTTCGGTCTTTTGAGGATCAACTCTAATGCCATCATCAAAAATAATATGGCTAAGGAAAGCTACTGATCTTAGCTAGAATTCACATTTGCTAAATTTGGCGAACAACTGATGGGTTTTAAAAGTCTGAAGTATTATTCTGAGGTATTCTGCGTGATCATTCTCGCTACGGGAATAGACAAGAATGTCATTAATGAAAACTATAACGAACATGTCCAAATACTACTTGAACACTCGGTTCATCAAGTCCATGAAAGCTGTTGGGGCATTTGTAAGACCAAAGGACATGACTAGCAATTCAAAGTGATCATACCGGGTTCGGAAAGCTATTTTCGAAATGTCACATTTCCTGACTCTGAGCTGATGATAGCCCGATCTGAGGTATATCTTAAAAAAGTAACTGGCACTATGAAGTTGGTCAAATAAGTCATCAATTCGAGGAAGTGGATACTTATTCTTGATGGTGACTTTGTTCAACTGACGGTAGTCAATACACATTCTGAGAGAACCGTCTTTCTTATGCACAAATAGAACTGGTGTGCCCCACGGGGAGACGCTGGGCCTGATGAATCCTTTGTCTAGGAGATCCTTCAACTGTTCTTTTAGTTCTTTGAGTTTAGTTGGAGCCCTTCTGTATGGAGGAATAAATATGGGCTGAGCGTCTAGGAGAAGGTTTATTCCGAAGTTGATTTCCGTTTTTGGAGGAACTTCGAGAAGATCTTCAGGGAACATATCTATAAATTTCCTGACTACTAAAACTGACTTAAGGGTTGGAGTCTCTGAATTTCAGTCTTTGACTCGAACAAGATGGTAAATACACCCTTTGGATATTATCTTTCTCTCTTTAAGGTACGAAACATGTTGACCCCTAAGAGCTGTAGTACTACCCCTCCATTCAAGGACTGGTTCATTTAGGAACTGAAAATGAACTATTCCATTTCTATAATCAACTGAGGCATAGCATGAGTGGAGCCAATCCATGCTGAGAATGACGTCAAAATCCATTCTCTCTAACTCTATGAGATCAACTGAAATAAGTTTCTGAGATATTATGAGACTGACTCCAAAATTGATGGCTATATATGAAGTTATAAAAGAAATAAAATGTCCAGGGTCTAGTAAGGGATAAACATGTAAGAAAATACCTGCAACGTACCAATAACTACGTTAGGAGAATTTTCCTGATCTTGGCAGGACTGAAGAGCATATAATCTGTTCGGATGCTGAACACTAGTAGAACTATAAGCGGCACCCTACTGAGTTGGGCGATTGGATAGAACTAACGACTGTTTGGACTGGCCCTGTTGGCGTAACTCCCTACCTCTCTGAGCAACTACCCGATACTCCCAAATCCGATGGTCGAGCTTCCCACATTCAAAATACACATCACTGCCAGCTCTATACTTACCCTGATAGTGTCTGCCATATTTTTAACATAGAGGATTCGTGCGGGCACTGTTAACACTGTCTTAGGACTTAAAGCCTGCTGCCCTATCCTAATTATCATTTCTAAATTTGGGTACTGGGGCACTGGCTGAAGAGGGTGCTGGAGCTGAAGACCTCTGATAAAAATGGGGACGGTTACCACCTTTTGACCTTGGCTGACTGAAATTAAAACTATCCATCCTAGCCCTCTTGTTTTCTCTCTCTCTCTCTCTTTAATTTTTTGCTCCTCAATCTATTGAGCATGGATCATCAGTATAGACAAGTCTGTCTCCCTAATTAGCATTGCGGTCCTAAACTCTTTGACCACACTATCAAATACACCAGACACAAACTTACTCATCTTGGACCTGCTGTAAGCTACTACATGGGGAGAATATCTAGCTAACTGAGTAAACTTGAGGGAATACTCCTTCACGCTTATGATGCCCTGCCTCAAGTTAATAAATTCTCACACCTTGGCCTCCCTCAACTCGAATGGGAAGGATCTATCTAAGAAAGCTGTAACAAGCTCTTCCTATTTTATAGGCTTTACATCAACACCTCTATCTACCTTCCACTACTTAAACCATGTATGAGCCACATTCTGCAATTGATATATAGCCAACTCAGCACTTTCACTAGATTTTACCCCATAATATTTGTTACCTTCTGCACCATATCTAAGAATTTCTGTGGATCCTCTTCAGACTTGGACACGTAAAGAAAGGAGGATTCATTCAGGTGAAATCTTGAAACTTGGCTGCAACAGTATTGGCTACTAGGTTGGCCTGAACAAAAGCTAGACGTTCATTCTGAGCTGCTATGGAGTTTGCTAAAGTGGTGAACACAACTCTAAATTCTGCGTGAGAGACATGCTCGTCCAGAGGATCTGCCTGGATGGGCGGAGGTGTTGGCTGGTTTCCTGTTCCTCTTCTGTTATTCTTTTTGGGAGACATGTTCTGTAAATGAAAGGAAGAAATGGATTAGACTGAGAGTTTAACTTGAGCTCATGCTCACTCGCACGACAAGAATACTAAAAGAAGGAAAACCTTTCCTAAACGCCTTGTAGCCTCCTGCCCATAAGTGTGGCGCGCTACACACCCATGCACAAGACTCTACTTGGCGCAACTTTTAGACTTTCTAGGATACTTTAAAACCTTAGGTTCTGATACCAAGTTTGTAACACCCTGAGAGTACACCCTGGGCATCACACGGTGCTTACAATCACGAAGGACCATAAGCTAACCCATGAGTTGGTACCTGCTGAGAGCACTGAATAACATAATCATAAATATGGAAGAAAACTGAAATGCCGTAAGGTTTTAATAACTGAAATCAACACTGTGCTATAAATCTAGAAAATAACTATCTGAATCTGGTAAGATAAAGAAAATCTGAATAACTAACTGACATGTCAACTGAAGTCTGATTATGGAATAACTAACTGTAATATCTGAAAGCCTCTAAAATGACTAACTATGAGTTGATGGGACAGACCCCAACTAACTCCTCTAAATACTGAACTAAAAACATAAGGTAAAATAATCTGTCCTCAAAATATAAGGACTTACCGCTACTACTGCTGAGAGTCTGAGAAGTCTAAGCGCGATTTGGGAACTGAGCGTTAGAACCTATGATATAATACATCATAGCGCAAAAGAAAGGTATGCAATCAATACTTTGAATGTACTGGTATGCTAAATGAGGTAGACTGACATGCATGGTTTCATGAACAAGAATAATAATTATCTGGATATACATGTAAAATATGGAGTATTGAATAGAGAGCACAAAATCTGCGGATACTAAAAATATATGAAATATGTAAATATTATGTATGCATGAAAGTCTATAAATACTGAAGGTACGTGAAATCTGTAGATACTGGGGATGCATGACCAAGCATATAACATGAACTGAATAAAAATCTGTAAACTAAAATACTGAAATAAGTGATATCTATATGCTTTGGTCAAACAACACTGAGACTGAACTACAGGTCTGATTATTGGACTGAGACTGTGGGAGCTATCATCTAATCGATATGCCCCAACTTGAGCTAATCGAGGTTAAACCTGTAACTCCAATTGAAAGGGTGTTAATACCATGCCACGGGTATTAATGCGGGCTATGTGGATCCACTAGTCTGGTATGCTGTATTGTCCCGAACGACGAAGGGTGTCAAGCCTAATCTGACGGGTGACCTTTGCTACAACAATAATATCGTGAAAAGGGATTTAAGAAATATTCTGAATTAATTACATGCCTACTTGTGATAGATTAGAATAATACTCTGTTAATGAAAAATCATAAAGCTCATCACACTAGATCTGATCCATTTCCTGAAGCGAATGTTGCAGCATCGCATAATCAACCTAAAATAAGAAAAATTATTATCGTGGTCATGGTCGTGGATGTGGGCGAGGATGTGGCAGAGGATAAAATAATTATCGTCATAATAATGAAAATAAATAGGAGAACAATAAAGGTTCTCAAAATAATCCCTCAAAGAGTAAAGTTAATATTTGTCACCAATGTGGTATGAAAAGTCATTGGGCACGTACTTGCCGTACGCTTGATTATTTTGTCAAACTTTATCAAACTTCCCTTAAAAGAAAAGAAAATAGTAGAAGCGCACTTGACCTTTCGAGGTGATGATGATGAAGTAGCTTCATAAAATGCATATATGATATTGAAGCAAATCTTGCTTACAAAGATGATGACTTTAAGGGCATCTCAAATTTTACTGATTTGAGAACTAAAGATTTCTATGAGGATATTGATTGAAGAATTGATCACCTTACTGGATAATAAATATATGAATAAAGTTGCTATTTTCTTTTTATTTGCAATTATATTGTTCAAACTAAATATGTTTTCTTAAAATTCTATTGATCTAAGGTGGATTTATGCACCTTAGTGGTATTATCTATGCTTATTTAGCCTTGTTTTGAGGACTTCTTGTGTGCTTAATGTGTAAATATTTATATAATTGAGCATCTAAGTGCTAAAGTACTTTATTACAATGTTTAAGGCGTATTTCAAACAAGTTTAGAATAAATTTGGTCACTTAGAGTTTAGACGAGAAAACTAGTGTTACTAGCTTGAGCTGTGTATTGTGACGAGTTTATAGAATATCGTACAACAAGCTATGATTCTATAATATTTTTCATAGGTTGGGTCTTTAACCTTTGGAACCAATGTAAGGGATGTGCTGAAGGTTTTAAGTAGTTTACCAGATGAGAATAATTCAGGCACTGGATTCCTCACATCGACTTTTATCACCTCCCACTATTGAGTGAAGAACTCCACTAGGTAACCATCAACTCCAGGGGAATTCTCTGCTGGCATCTCCCTTAGAGAAGACTAAATTTCTTCTATAGTTACTTCTCTGATCAGGGAACATTTCTAGGAGTAGGACAGACACGGACCTCTACTGATGGTACCCATTTGTTGAGTGAAGATAGAGGTAAATTCCTTCTCGATCATATCAGGTGCACTTAGTTTAATGCACTGTTCTATATACACAACAGATATAACATTCCTGTGAGCTCTTAATTTACATTGAGCATAAAAATAAATGGTGTTTGAGTCTCCATATTTTATCCAAGTTGCTCTTAACCTATGCCTAAGAGCTTGTTCCTCGACAGTACCCCATTTTAGAATATCCCGTTGCACTTGCCTTTCTTGTTCTATTAAGGACTGATCTTGTGGCTAAAGTAATAGCTGACTTTGAACAATGTTTAGACTTTCCCTGGCCGCCTTCAGTCTCTGATCATAGGAAGCCAAATAGGAATTCAAAACTTTAACCTCCAATTTGAGCTATTTCAGTTTCATCCATAGCCTATATATGTGGGTGCCTTGAGTTGGTTTAGACCATGTTTCTCTCACTAGTCCTCAAAAATCAGGGTGCTACATCATAGTATTGAACAACTTAAATGGTTTTGGGTGACTAGCCACAATCACCTGGTACTCAATCAATATGGACGTATGATCAGATACTCCAGTGTTTGAAAATTCAGTCTTCTCTTGATTATACCTCTGTACCCACTGGAAGTTACCAAATGCCCAATCAATTTTTGAGTATACCCTTGTAGCTATATCATGTTTATTACAAAATGTGTAGTGCCAGCCTTTACCATGCAGTGAAGTGAGCTGTAGATTATCCACACTTTCCTAGAATGCTTGAACTTTACCTGGTGTCACAATTGAGCCTATCATGTCATTTGTAGATAATACATTATTGAAGTCACCACTCACTAGCCAAGGCCCCTGCACTGTTGTTCCCACTAGCATCAATTCCTTCCACAGTAGTAACCTTTGTTGAGCTTCATTCTTAGTATACACTATATTTAATAGGGTAGTAATGGACCCTGTGGAGTCCTCTGTCAAGCAATGTATGAACTGTTCCTGAACCTACAAAATCTGTAATTTCACTTGCCATTTCTAAAGCAACCAAATTTTTCCATTGGTTCCTATTGGATAATACAACTATGGTTCCACCCTTGCACAAATTTCAGCATAATACCTTTAGATTTGTGTTCCTTTACTCGAGTTTCTATACATCCAAAAACATTAATTCTATGCTTCTGCAAAAAGAGTCGTGCCTCTTTTTGCTTTAGGGGTTCATTTAAGCCCCTAAAAATCCAATTTACGATGATCATGGGGGATTGTGGCTACCCCCAGGGTCACTCCCATGACCAGTTCTAACCTCATTTTCCTTAGATAGGAGGGGCCCAAAATGACCAATTGATACTCCTACAATATTTGGACAAAGCTCATCACCAATGATAGCTTTATCCTTTGTTATCATTCTACCAGATTTTTCTTGAGGATTGGGGGCTATTTCCCCTATTTGCTGCATATCAGCCAGCTTATTCTTGTCACCATCCTCATATTTTGGAATCCAATCTTGATGTGAGGGGTGTTATGTCTTTTACACCCTCTATTTCGTCGTCTTCGTCGAGGCACTTCTTATTTATCTTCATCTGTATCTTGTTTAACCCGAAAATGCTTTTTAACATGTCTAAACTTCATGCAATAATAACAATAATGGGGTTTCCATTCATAGTCCACTCTTTGTTGAATTTCCCTCCAGGCGTATTCAGGGTGATTGTATCAACTAGCGGTTAAGAGACATCTGTTTCCACTAAGATCCTTGCGTAGTTATACAAGATGGTCTAAATAAGGCATAAAACATCCAAAAAAATGTCACAAACAGTCCACAAGAACAAAACAGAAAAACAACAACAAGATGACAAAACAAGAACACATGAATTGCAATAGATAAAATGGATAGATAGATTGAAAAAAGAGTGTATAAACTCTAAGAATAGTAAGATATATTAAATCTAAGGACCCTTAAAACCTACACAAACTATCACCAATATCCTACATAGACATAAGAGGGACGTTACCTCCTCTAGCACCAATATTTCAAGTCAACGATTGCAACACAAGTGATATCCACACTTGGTACCCTTATTTCGGTTTGGTGGCTATTCCAATCCCTACAACTAAATGTGTTACACTCCTTACACTAGAGAGAGTTTGTTACAATGTTTTCAAAGTATTACATTAATAAATAACCAAAGAGTAAAATCCCTAATACTAAACTATATATAGTCTTATTACAATTGAAGGACAAAAAGACCAAAACATCCTTAATGAAGGGTGGGTTCCTATGGAGTGTAAATTGGGTATGTGAAATCCCTAAAACACCCTTAATAAAGGTTCTCTTTAATGATCTAAGGCCGTGGTTCTTTAATCATCCCCCAAGCCACCTTCCACACGCGGTTTTGCCTTATAGAATGCTCGAAATGGCCTCTCCATGCATGTTTTGTTCCCCTTAATGTGACCATAATCGAATCCTTCACGTGTTGGCCTCGAATGATGTATTCCAAAGCTAGGATGGCAATTTGGATCGTATCATCCTCCCTTTTTTGAAAAGGATTCAACCTCGAGTCTATACTTTGCAAGAACAAAGAAAGGGCAACCAAGCACAAAATCCTCATGGCATGAGGGTTAGGGTTAGTACAACAAAAAAATCATCATGCCAAGGTGGTACACACTTGAGATATAACCAAACATCCTTTGTTTTACTCAGAAGGAACATAGTAATAATGTTACAAAAGAGTTGGCTAAGGGAATCACCAAGAGGTAAGGAAGCCACCATGGTCATAATGGCATCACTAGATACAACAGGTAAGATTACCTTTATCCTTGGAACCATAAGACACAATTGCTTCCCTATACCCATGATATCAAACATGCTCCCAAGAGTCCCACAAAATACTTCAAATTGTCCAACCCTATAAAGGTGACAAGAAGCCTTGAACATCCTTGGACTCTTCCATAAACAAGAATAAAACTTAGCATCCACAAGTTGCGGTTCACATAACTTAAGTACACGTGTGTCAAACATGAATGCACGTATATGAGCAATACCCCAAAAAGGCAATAACACATTTACCCTAGGGCCCTCTAGTAAACAGAACCCACCAATATTATCAAAGGGGTCACAATTCAAGTTATCATAAATATTAAGTACGTCATCCCCACATTTATCAAGCAAGGGTAGGGTGTCATGCAAAGGATTACAATAGAACTCATTTTTCAAGGAATAGGTATAATTCGGGTTTACCAAGCAATCAAGCAAACCAAGATCATCTTCGCCCGTTTGATTATTCCTTCCCAAGACTACACATTTCCTACCCTTAAGAGTACTCTCATCTTTCAAGAAGAGATTTCCAGCTTAAGGAGGAATGTTGTCACTCCATAGTGGGTTAGATATAGGTTATAACCCTCAAGATAAGCTATACTATCATCCTCACCACTAGGTTCATTAGGAGTGATTATAGCACATTTAAACAAGATATTATGCCTAAAAAGAGTAGGATCTATCCTACAGACAGATTTGGAACCCTCACTCTCTAAGGGATCATTTCCAAGTTTCAAAGTAGTTTCAAATGCATGATCATCCCTTTAAGCTAAGTAAACATCATAATCTTTATCCAAGAATAGGCTCACGAGTTCACTCCTAACAATGTCAAGGGTACCACTATGGGAAGGCTCGTGCAAATCCTAAGAAAAACCACCAACCATACCCATTTGGCTACTACTAGCCACATTACGATATTCCAAGTTCATAGAAGTGTAGAGGGGAGCATTTTTACCTTGTAGCTCACATGATCTACGACCTTCATCTTGACGTGTGTTCGAGTAGCTCACCTGCTCCCTTGGAATTCCTATATGATCCAATATTTTATTTATCACTTCCCATTCACGGGCCATGGCTTCAAGTTTAGTCAAAATAACAATTGTGGTTTCATTGCCTAAGGTTTGAGATGTTGAAGCCGCAGGTTCCATTGCAATTGTACCTAAAACAAACAAAACAAACTCATAAAAGAAAATAATTAGTTCACAAAATCCTCACCACGCTCTCACACACTTTGATCATCTCACGCTTGGTTTCATAAGTTGCAAGTTGGCTTGTAGTTCATAATGAATTAAGGGGTGAGTCTACTCCTTGGTCAGAATGGATTCTTTTCTTGAAGACTCAAGAAAGTAATGTCCAAAATTGAACCAAGAAATACTATGATTCAAAAACAATAAAAGCAAAAAAATAATGCTAACAGGAAGAAGCGAGCACAAAAACTAACTTACAATCTAGTGGAAGAGTACTAGCTTGTCGATTAGTTACTAGAGTCAATAAACGAAACTAGGAATCAAGAATAAGAAACTAAAAATCTGAAATTTTGAGCCTAAGGTTGTTTTTTAGAGGGTGATGACATGGCATTTGATGACGTGGCAATTTGGTGATGTGGCAATTTGGTGACGTGGCAATTTGCAATTTGGATTGGTCAAATTTTAATTTGGAATGGTGAAAATCAGCTTTGGGAGGGAAATAATAAGACTTGGAGCCTCTTTTTCAATTTAAAAAAGCTTTGACTTCCTTTCACCTTTTTGGAAAGACACCTTTTTGAAAGGTGGTTAGCTCTTTCCTCTTTTGTTAGTTTTGGAATAAGCTTTTACTCTCTTTTGGTAAACAAGACTTTTGAAATCCCTTTTGTCCCCTTTTCCTTTTGGATGTCTTGGGATTGTATCTTTCAAGAAAAATACAAAATCACACTCCTTTATTTACCTTTTTAGATCAAATCACCCCTTTTTGAATGTTCTTGCTCAACAATACATGAAGAACAACAAGAACATTCAAGAATGGAAACCAACCCAAATGAGCTCCAAATTGAATGATTTTGGTTTCTTTTAGCTCACGTTGAACTCCACAAGAACAAAAACACGTATTCAAACCCACATCCTCAACAACAAACATCAACAATACACTTTCAAGCCATCAATCCTAAAAAAATAGCAACCATCAAAGTTCAAGATCAACTCAGAAGTGGCTCAAAATTTGGATCTTGACTCTTTTAGTGTTAGTGAAGAAGGGGCTAACACTAGAAACAACCAAAGCGCAGAAAAATCTCCTAAATCTAAGATACAAATTTTATCCTAGACACCAAAAATAGGACAGAATATTTCTTTTTGGATTTTTGTTTTTTTCAACACATCTTTTTTTTTATGATTTTTGAGTTAGTAGGCCCACTCAGATACCAAATGATACCAGACGGTCCAAACAAGGCACAAAACAGACACAAAAATTGTCCACAAGAACAAGACACAAAAATGATAACAAGATGACAACACAAGAACACACGAATTGCAATAGATAAAATGGATAGATAAATTGAGAAAAGAGTGTATAAACTCTAAGAACCCTAAGTATATTAAATCTAAGGACCCTTAAAACCTACACAAACTATCACCAATATCTTACATAGACACAAGAGAGATGTTACCTCCTCTAGCACCAACATTTTAAGCCAACGATTGCAACACAAGTGATATCCATACTTGGTGTCCTCATTTCGGTTTGGTGGCTATTCCAAGCCCTACAACTAAAGGTGTTACACTCCTCACACTAGAGAGAGTTTGTTAAAATATTTTCAAAGTCTTACATCAATAAATAACCAAAGAGTAAAATCCCTAATACTAAACTATATATAGTCTTATTACAACTGAAGGACAATAAAACCAAAACACCCTTAATGAAGTGTAGGTAACAATAGAGTGTAAATTAGGCATGTGAAATCCCTAAAAAACCCTTAATGAAAGTGATCTTCAATGATCCAAGGCCGTGGTTCTTCAAGCATCCCCCAAGACACCTTCCACACGTGGTTTTGCCTCATGGAATGCTCGAAATGGCCTCTCCATACATGTTCTCTTCCCCTCAATGTGACCACAATCGAATCCTTCATGTGTTGGCCTCAAATGATGTCTTCCAAAGCTAGGATAGCAATTTGGCTCGTATCACGTAGGATATATGCTGTATTTCTGCTGTTACCCCATCCGTGTATAGTGGTCTCCCCACTGCACTCATAATTTTACTCAAAGCTTCAGTTGGCCAGTATCCTACCGAAAGTCCAAGAAATGTAATCTATAAGAGAATTATGGTGATACAGTTGGATTGAAACTCAAAGTTCAACTCCCATGCTTGAACTATAAATGGTTTATTATGAAATACATATGTCCCCCATTCAGAATACAGTCACAATTCTCCTGAGATAAAAATTGGAATATGAAGTAACCCTCATGATGAGTTAGGACTTATGGCATTTTTACCCCTTTCTAGACAGTTAAAATATAGCTCTCCATGCTCTTGACAAAAGGGGTATCTCCTAAGACATAACCAATCAATGGAGTTTTCTAATACGCCTCCTGGGTCTTGATATCCTCCCTATCAATCTTCACAAGTTTTTTATCATCCTTGCTGATTGGAGCAACATACGTAGGAGTTTTCCCCTTGACAGCCTGTCGATTCTGTTGGTAATCATTTTTTATTGTAGGTGGCAGTTGTGGGATAGTAGGTAATCAGATAATTAGAGTCAATGATTTGTCATACTAGAATCCGCAAAATATCAAAGTCGAATTGACCCATTTGAGTCTAAATCAGTCAATTTCACCTCCTCATCCTCTGGAATGGACATGAATTTTGGGGGTAGGTAGGTTCCAAAGGTTATGGAATGAAACTAGGTCTTTGGAAGTCTACCGGGATGACTAGTTTAGATGGTGATGTGGTGGTGGAGCAAGTCATATCTGCACCAGCGTATTTTAGCGAATCCTTGCTAACATACACTGAGAGAAAAATATGATCTCCTCTTGTCCTATTTTTTTTTTCAAATTTTTTTTTACGTTCTTGGTAATTTAATTCAATTCAGTCCTTGTATGATCCTATGGAATAATTGATTTATTCATGCTTTAAATCTCAGTTTCCCTTGTCTTATTCAAGTGAACTTTGTGTTGTTGATTTCTCATGTTTAGAATATACTCATGTTCAAGTTCATGCTTTTCACATGCTTGGTGAAATGTCTATGTCTTGGGTTGAACCATGATTCCATACTATATTTTTAAGCTTAAATGACATATTTTATAATCATTTAGTGCTGGTGGGTTATGAACACTCGATACCTACGTGTTTTATATGATTTCAGATTTTCAAGTAATGATTTAGTCAAACCGTGAATATTCCTATTTATTCTGTTGATATGATCATGATGAGCATTATCAGAAATAATATTCAGTTAACTTTAGTTCAGTTTAGTTGGGAGTAGGATTTAGCACCAAGAGAACCCAGGAATGGGGGCTCACCTGCCAGTAGAGGGTGACTCCTTAGTCCTTCGGGACACCAGTTTAGTGGATCCATTCAGTCAGTGTTAGTACCCTTGGCATAGTTCTAACACTCTCCCTACTGAGGTTACAGGTTGGACCCTAATTAGCTCAAATTGAGGCATGTAGGTTACATGATACCTCCCATAATTTTAGTCCAATTATTTAGACTAAGTACAATTCAGTATTACATGATCAGTATTCAAATATCAATTAATCAGTCTACAGATACCAGTTAATCATTTATCGGTATGTCTCAACTCAAGTTTGCTTTTCCAAAGCATACAAATTTTCAGTTATTCAGTTATTTACAGATTATCACAGAAACATGTTTATGCTTGGTATTGCATTCTCAGATTTTAGATGTTCATAAATATATGCTCAGTTATCTCATGCATTTTAGTCAGTCCTTATCTTACGTACCAGTACATTCAAAGTACTAATCGCATACTTTTCTTTGCATTATGTTGTCTTAAACATAGGTTCGGACGCTCAGTTTCCCGATCACTCTTAGATAACTCAATGTACTCAACAGCAGTAGTCGTAAGTCTTCATCCATCGAGGACATGATTTGCTTATTTAAGTTATTTCAGTACTTCCTTATGTTCAGCTTGTCGGAGTTTGTTGGGGGTCTGTCCAATCAACTCCTCCGTTAGTTTAAAGGCTTTCAGACAATCAGACAGTCAGTCGGCAGTTAGTCAGTTACCTGTTCGTTCAGTACTTTTCCATTATTTCAAATAGACGATTGGTTTTTAATATTTATCAGATATTTTAGACTTGTGATGTAATCATCTCAATATTGAAATTGGTATTACTTCAGCAGTTTATTTTCCACATATGTGTTTTATTATTATTATTATTTTTAGTACTTACAACAGGTACTAGCTCATGGGTTAGCTTGTGATCACTTGTGTCAGTAAGCACCATTATCACGAATAGGGGGTAGCTTTGGGTCATGACAAAACTTGGTATCATATTCTAAGGGTTTAGAGTGTCCTAGGAAGTCTGAAAGCCGCGTTGAGTAGAGTCTTGTGCATGGGTGTGAAGCACATCACACTTATGGACAAGAGTCTATGAAACATTTTAGGTAAGTTTCCCTTCTTTCAGTATTCATGTTATGAGAAAGAGCATGAGCTCTATTTAAGCTATCTTTCTAACTCATCCTTTATTCTATTTACAGATAATGCCTCCCAGAAGAAACAACAGAAGAAGGAATGGGGATCATCCTATACCCCTACCTGTTCAGGAAGTTTTCTTAAATAAATATGTCTTGCATGTCAAATTCAGGGTTACTTTCACTACTATAGCCCACTCCGTAGCTGCCCAGAACAACCAAAAGGCTATTTCTCCAGTCAATCCAGTGGCTAATATAGCTACATTTAGGATTTGGGATTTTTTCAGATGAATCCCCCTTTGTTTTTTGGATCCAAGTCTAAAGAAGATCAGTAGGAATTTCTAGATATGATGCAGAAAGTGACTGATATTATAGGTGTCACTTCGAGTGAGAGTGCAGATTTGACTGCATATCTATAGTAGGATGTAGCTTACACCTAGTTTAAGTAGTGGAAGAAAGACCATGGTGTTGATGCAGGGCCGATAGAGTGGGAGGAGTTTGCCACAACTTTTGTAGGCAGGTTATTTCCCTTAGAGTTAAGGGAAGATATGGTTTAGGATTTTATCAATTTGAAGTAGGTTAATATGAGCATAAAGGAATACTCGCTTAAGTTCACTCAGTTGGCGAAGTATGCTCCTTCTATGGTGGCGGAAAATAGGTCTAGAATGAGTAAATTTATGTCGGGTGTACCTGATAGTGTGGTGAAGGAGCGTAGGACTGCCATGTTGATTAAGGAGATAGACCTATCTAGGCTTATTGTTTATGCACAACAGATTAAGGAGGAAAAACATAAGGAGAAAAAGAGAGAGTAAGAGGGCCAGAACAGGTAGTTTTAACTTTTCTCAACCAAGATTAGAAGGCGGTAACCGTTCTCAGTTTTATCAAAAATTTTTTGCCCCAACTCCATCTTCAGATAGTGCATCAGTGCCTAAGTTCAAGCAAAATAGTTGAGACAGGGCGCCAGGATCTAAGTCCCAGGATAGTATGAATAGTAGTCGTACTAATCCGCTTTTTTAGAAATATGGTAGGAATCATCCAGGTGAGTGTAAGGCTAGTAGTGATATGTATTTTAGTTATGGAAATCCAGGCCACAGGGTCAGGGATTGCCTGAGGTCTGGTTAGCAGGGTCAGTCCAATCGTTCTTCAGCTCCAGCAGGTTGCCCGACTCAATAGGGTGCTACTTCTAGTAGCACCAGGGACAACGCCAAAACAGGTTGTAGGCACTCCAGACTCGACATGATCAGGAAAGTTCTCCTAATGTGGTTACAAGTATATTTCAGGTTTTCCTTCTTTATACTTATGCATTGTTAGATCCCGGAGCTTCACTTTCTTTTATAACTCCTTATATAGTTGTTAATTTCAGTATCAGTACTAAAATGTTAGCAATACCTTTCTACGTGTCTATCACAGTGGGTAAATTTATTATAACCAGATGGGTATACAGAAATTAACTGATCACAGTATCTCAGAAAATCACTTTAGCTGATCTTGTGGAGTTAAAGATGACTTATTTCAATATCATTCTCTATATGGATTAGCTCTACTCATGCTATGCCTCAGTTGACTGTAGAAATAAAGTCGTTCAGGTTTAGTTTCCCAATGAACCAATTATTGAATGGAGGGGTAATACCTTTGTGCTTAGGGGTCAGATCATTTCTTATTTTAAAGCAATAAAGATGATATCTAAAATGTGTGTTTACCATCTTTTTTGTGTCAAGGACTCTAGTTTTAAGACTCCGAGTCTCATCAATTTCAGTAGTAAGGGAATTTCCAGATGTGTTCCTTGAAGATCTTCCCAGAGTTCCTCCCAAAAGGGAAATTGACTTCGAAATAGATCTCCTTCCAGTTACCCAACCTATCTCTATTCCACCCTACAAAATAAATCCATCTGAGCTTAAGGGGTTGAAAGAACAGTTAAAAGATCTTTTAGATAAGGATTTTATTAGGCCTAGTGTTTCTCCTTGGGGCGCTCCAGTCTTGTTCATGCGTAAGAAAGATGGTTCCTTAGAATATTCATCAACTACTATTAGTTGAACAAAGTCACAATCCAGAATAAGTATCCACTTCCCAGAATTGATGACTTGTTCGACCAACTTCAGGGTGCCAGTTATTTATCTAAGATAGACCTCAGATACGGCTATCATCAGCTTAGAGTCAGAGAATGTGACATTTCGAAGACAACTTTTGGAACTTGGTATGGTCACTTTGAATTCCTAGTTATGTTTTTTGGACTAACGAATACCCCTACAACTTTCAAGGACTTGATGAACAGGGTGTTCAAGTATTACTTGGTCATGTTCATCATAATCTTCATTGATGATATCCTTGTCTATTTTTGTAGTGAGAATGATCATGCAAACCATCTGAGAATTATGTTGTAGACCCTTAGAGCTCATCTGTTGTTCACCAAGTTCTGTAATTGCGAATTTTGGCTAAGATCAGTAGCTTTTCTTGGCCATATTATTTTTGGCGATAGAATTAGAGTTGACTCTCAAAAGATTGAAGAAGCGAGAAAATGGCCTAGACTTATTTCTCCATCAAATATTCAGAGTTTCTTAGGTTTGGATGGCTATTAAAGACGGTTTATTAAAGGGTTTTCTTCTATTGTATCCCCCATGTCATGATTGACTCAGATAAAGTCAAATTTTAGTGGTCAGATTCTTGTGAGATGAGTTTTCAAGAGTTGAAGACTCGACTCACTTCTGCCCCAATCTTAACTTTGCCAGATGGTACGGATAGGTTCGTAGTTTATTGTGATACTTTCAGAATTGGTCTTGGTTGTGTTTTGATGAAGAGAGGCAAGTTCATAGTCAAATTATGCTAGACTCTATCTCAGTGGGTTAATTAAGTTGTATAAAATTCCATTGTCCATATTTTCAGATAGAGGTACTCAGTTATCTCTCACTATTGGAAGGCTTTTTCAGAAGGGTCTTAGTACCCAAGTTCATCTCAACACAATATTCCATCCTTTGACAGATGGTCGGGCAGAGAGGACCATTCAGACCTTAGAAGGCATTTTGATGGTATGTGTTGTTGACTTTAAAGGTAGTTGGGATGACCACTTACCTATGATTGAGTTTGCTTACAACAATAATTATTACTCTAGTATTCAAATGGCTTCGTTTGAGGCTCTCTATGGTAGGTGTAATGCCCCGAGAGTATACCCTTGATGCCACACGGTGCCTACAACCTCGAAGGCCCACAAGATAACCTATGTTGGTACCTACTATGAGAACTGAATAAAATAATAGAGAACATATGCGGAATTCAAATGAAAACTCCATAAGGTTTTATATACAAAAACAAAACTATATTGAAATACTGAAAATGCTTGTCTGAAAATAATACTGTAAGACTGTCAATAATAATTGATAATTGAATAACTGAATGAAAGTGACCGAAAGCCTCTAACTGACTGGCTGTGGAGTTAATAGGACAAGTCCCCAACTAACTCCAACTAACTATTGAACTGAACTGAAATAGATATAAATGATCCTCTAAACATGAGGACTCACCATTGCTACTGCTACGGATGGGCTGGGGAGGTCTAGATGTAATCAGAAACCTGAGCGTTTGAACCTATGATATGAGACATCATAGCGCAAGAAACGAGTACGCGAACAATACTTTGAATTTGTTGGTATGATAAATGAGGTTAGGCTAACATGAATGGCTCATTGCTCTTTTAACTTTTTGAGTTCTGTTGGAGCCATTCTGTATGATGGAATAGAGATAGGCTGGGTATTCAGAAGAAGGTCTATTTCAAATTTAATTTTCCTTCCGGGAGAAACTCCAGAAAGATCTTCGGGAAACATGTCTGGGAATTCCCTCTCTATTAAAATTGACTCTAGACTAGGAGTCTTAGAATTGGAGTCTTAACTCGAATAAGATAGTAGACATACCTCTTGGATATCATCTTCCTAGGTATAAGGTACGAAATAAGCTGACCCCTAAATGCTGAATTACTACATTTTCATTCAAGGACTGGTTCATTCGAAAACTAAAATGAACAACTCTATTTCTATAATTAACTGAGGCATAGCATGAGTAAAGCCAATCCATTCTGAGAATGACATCAAAATCAATCATCTCTAACTCAACAAGATCAACTGAAGTGACTCTCTGGGATATTGTGACCAGACAGTACCTGTATACCTATTTGGATACAATAGAAACACCTACTGGAGTGGACACTGAGAAGGGTTCTGCTAAAGTCTCAGGACTGATACCGAAATTAATAGCTATGTAGGGAGTTACAAAAGAAAGAGAAGCTCCAGGGTCTAATAAAGCATAAACATGTAAATAAAAGACATATAACGTACCAGTAACCACATCAGGAGAACTTTCCTGATCTTGTCGGGACTGAAGTGCATAAAGTCTGTTTGGGCTTTGCACATTGGTGGCACTGAAAGCAGCACCCTGCAGGGTTGGGTGATCGGATAGAACTGGGGGACGACTGGACTGACCCTACTGACCACTCTATGGGCAGTCCCTGACCCTGTGGCCTGGCTTTCCATACATACCCAAAGCATACATCACTACCATCTTTATACACACCTTGATGGTTTCTACCACATTTCTGACAAAGGGGATTTGTGCGACCACTGTTCATACTTACTTGGGGTTTAGGGCCTGGCGCCTTATCTCTATTATCATTTCTAAGCTTCAGAGATGGCACACTAGCTGAAGATAGAGCTGAGGCTGAAGTTTTTTTGCGGAATTGAGGACGGTTACACTTCTGCTCTCTCTCTCTCTTTCCTTATACTTCTGCTCCTCAATCTGTTATGCATGAACCATCAACCTGGACAAGTCCATCTCCTTAATCAACATCGTGGTCCTACACTTTTTGACCACGTTATCAACTACACCAAAGACAAACTTACTCATCTTAGACCTGTCACCAGATACAATATTAGGAGCATACCTGGCTAACCGAGTGAAATAAAAAGAATACTCTTTCACACTCATGTTTCCCTTTTTCAGATTAATAAACTCCTACACCTTAGATTCCCTTAACTCCAAAGGAAAGAACCTATCTAGAAAATTAGTAACAAACTCCTCCCACTCAACTGGTCCTGTATCCGCCCATCTATCTCCCCTCCACTACTTATACCAAGTATGAGCAATATCTTGTAACTAGTAAGCACCCGACTCTGTACTCTCACTAGAAGTCATACCCATAAAATCAATTACCTTCTAAACCATGTCATGGAACTCTTGTGGATCCTTATCAGACTTAGATCCCAAAAATAGATAAGGGTTTATTTAGGGGAAATCCTAAAATTTAGATGTGATAGTTTTAGCCACTGGAACGACAGTCAGATAATTATTCTGGGCTTCTACTGAGTGAGCTAAGGTAGTGAATGTCGTTTGAATTTGGCATGAGAGAGATAGACTCGTTCAGGGGATCTTCCTGAATAGGTAAAGGTGCGGGCTGTTTTCTATTTCTCCTTTCATTAGACTTTCTGGAAGGCATATTCTGTAAATGAAAAGGAAATTAGATCATAAAGGGAGTTTAAATTGAGCTCATGCTCAATCGCATGATATGAACACCAAAAGAAAGGAAACTTTTCCTAAAACGTCTTGTAGCTTTTTGCACATAAGTGTGGCACGCTTCACACCTATGCACAAGACTCTACTCAATACGAACTTCAGACTCTCTAGAACACTTTAAAACCTTAGGCTCTGATACTAAGTTTGTAACGCCCAGAGAGTACACCCTAGACGCCACACGATGCTTACAGCCCTGAAGGACCACAAGCTAACCCATACTGGTACCTGCTGTGAGCACTGAATAAAATAATAGAGAACATGTGAGAAATTCAACTAAAAGTGCCATAAGGTTTTATATACAAAAACAAAACTAAATCAAAATGCTGAAAACTTCTGTCTAAAAACAATACTATAAAACTGTCAATAACAACTGATAGCTGAATAAATGACTGAAAGTGTCCAAAAACCTCTAAATGAATGGCTGTGGAGTTGATGGGACAAGTCCTAACTAACTCCGACTAACTGCTGAACTGAACTGAACTGAAATAAACATAAATGGTCCTCAGAACATAAGAAATCACCACTGCTACTACTGCGAATGCACGGGGGAGGTCTAAATATTGTTAGGAACCTGAGCGTTTGAACCTATGATATGAGACATCATAGCACAAAAAATGAGTATACAGTCAATGCTTTGAATGTACTGGTATGCTAAATTAGGTTAGGCTGACGTGCATGGTTCATATGCATGAATGATACTGATTGAACACGTAGCATAAGATAAATAATGTATAACATGCGAGAAATACTATAAAATTTGAGAATGCATGACCAAGCATATGACATGATACTGAAGTAGTCTATAAACTAAAATACTAAAATACTAATGCTGAACAACTAATAACTGTATGCCATGGTCAAGCAAGTCTGAAAACTGAACTCTCAACTGAACACTATACTGAGACTGTAGAAGCTATCATCTAATTGATATGCCCCAATAAGGTAAATTGGGGTCCAACCTATAACCCCAGTTGGAAGGGTGTCAGTACCATACCATGGGTACTAATATTGGTTGTTTGGATCCACTGTAATGGTGTCCGTAGGATAAAGAGTTACCCTCTACTGGCAGGTGCGCTAGTGAGATATGTGTCAACCCTTAACTGGTAGGTTAACATCTCTAACCTACACCGATTATGTAGTTCTAGAATGCGGGGACTACTAATAAAGGTTACACCCTCAACTAGCAGGTGAGCCCCCATCCCTGGGTTTGCTTGGTGCTGAATCCTATTCTCAACTGAACTGACTTAGACTACTGAACTAGAACCGATCTAACTTGACTAATAGAACAACTGGCTAAATTGATAATACTTATTCATTCTCTGAAAACTATTCTAAAAGTATTAAGACTAAGTAAACAGCTAAATTTTGGGTATGAACAACCCTTAGGACTCAATAATATCTAGAGTGGAAGCATACCAAAGTTTCAAATGCATAATAAATAGTCATTGTTCGAAATTCATCTCTTACGTATTTCATCAAACACTTGCAAGTCATGGGTTAAACATGGGAGTACTTTTAAACATGGGGTAATATTATGATTTCACTACTAAAATCACAAATTAAGGTAATGACCAACAAATACACATTATTCAACATGTAGGGTTTAACTTCAACAACAATAACCTTATCAACATGATTCGTACACACATACAATGAATTTTCATAAAGGGCCATAAATATATCTCATAATATCATGTAAAAATCATAGATTTAAATTTCTTTTTAAACTTAAAAGTGGGAACTTGGACTCCATGGGTGAAAGAAACCCATGAATGAACATCTAACATACCTGGGTTGAAGAATTCATAAAGGTTCTTGGAGGATATCTTGAGAATTGAACTTGAATGTTGAAGGGGCTACGGTATGTTCTTGATAGAGAATTTGTTTCTTGGGGAGAAATTATGGTTAATGAGGTATATCATGCTTCTTTGGGGCTTTAATTCCATGTTTTGGATAAATTTGGGTGATAGAAAAAGACCAAACTACCCCTTGGGGATTTAATACCGTAACTGGAATACGGATTAGAGCTTCATCGTGATGTGATGACAGTGTCACTGCTATACCCGCCGCGATGCTGTACAATCATGGTGGGTTACTAGAATTGAAAATTGCAGATTTTACCTCCACCGCAATGCGGTAAAGGTTCCACCGCTATTTCCACTGTGACACGGTGGAATCGCGGTGGCTTGCTGGAATAAAAATCCATTGCTTTCCAAAACTCGTCTAAAAATTTCAAAACTTACTTGAGATATGCTACCTACACCCTCTGAACATGAATCAACTTAAAACCCATCGTCTCGGAGCCCGGAAGATCAACTTAAAATCCCCAAAGTTATAGGGAGTCAAAAGTGACTACGTCCCTCAACACTTAGTCTTATTTTAAGGTTCTAAGTGTCTTAAGCAAGTACTAAGGGCTGAGATGGACTTAGAAACGTATGGGGTACTACAGTAAGATATGTAGATCTCCTATTAGTTGGTTTGAATTAGGTAAGGCTGTAGTGATAGAGCTAGATTCAGTGTTTGAGGCGATAAAGAAGGTTCAGTTGATTGGGGAGAGGCTGAACATGACCCAAAACTGTCAAAAATCTTATGCAGATATAAGAAAAAGAGATCTTGAGTTTGATGTTAGTGATTTGGTCTATTTGAAAATTTTGCCTATAAAAGGAGTGAAGAGATTTTGCAAGAAGGGGAAGCTCAGTCCTCAATATGTTGGCCCTTATAGAGTCTTGAACCATTTTGGAAAGGTGGCTTACGATCTTGAGTTGCCTGCAAATTTAGCATCCGTACATCCAGTGTTCCATGCTCTTTGTTAAAGAAGTGTATTTGTGATTCGGCTATAGTTGTTCCTTTAGAAGATATGGGCGTTAAGGATAACCTTTCCTATGAGGAAGTCCCAGTTGAAATACTTGATCGTCATATTCGTAGGCTAAGGAATAAAGAAGTCCCCTTCGTTAAGGTCCTTTGGTGGAATTAGTTTGTTGAGGGAGCTACTTAGGAAGCAGAAATAAATATGCGAACCAAGTACCCTCATCTTTTCTCCGTAAACTCAGATGCAGTTTGAGGTAATGATTTTTCCTTAGATTGACTTTTTCTATTCTCAGTTTCAGCTATGTAACCATTCCTATGTCATTATATGCATTCACGAAATTAGTTTAATTCAAGTATTATGTTTAAGACTCAGTTGTATAATCATGTTCCAAGTCATGCATGTTCAGTATGTGATCTCATTTACCTTAGTGCAGTACTCTCAGTTTAACTAGTCTCATTCAAGGATGAATGTTCCTAAGAGGGAGATATTGTAATACCCCGTACTAATCTTAGCTCGATTCAGTTTTTAGTTGCATGCATTAGGGGCTTAAGGATTGAAATTTTCACTAAGTATTGGGAACTTAGTAATTTTTAAGACCCCTCTAACTTTGAGGGTTTTTATTTTGGTCTTCCCAACCCCGAGATGTTTTTTGAGTTGATTCATGTTCAAGGATGTAAAAGTTTGTCTCAGGGGAGTTTTGAATTTTTTGGACAAGGTTTGGGTTATGTTTGGATCACAAAACCAATAGGTCACTGCGATAAGCCCGCGACATGGCATTAGTACCGATGTCCTACAGACTGTGTCACAGTGAGGGAAATCAATGATTGCGGTAAACCACATCACGGTGAGCCTATTGCGTCCAGTTTTGAATTTAAATGATTGAGGGGCAATTGGGTCTTTTCCTCCTTAACCCAATCGTTTATAACACAACTTGGGGAATTATTTACCTTTCTTCTCCAAATTCCTCTCAAGAAAACCCTCCCCTTTTCAAAAGAACAAAAAAGTGAGTTCCTTTTCTTAAGAAATCAAGAATTCAAGTTCCCCAAGTTCAAGAACCTCCAAGAAAGCATCAAGATTAATGTTTTTCTTTCAAGTTAAGAAGCTTAAGGTATGTGGGGTGTTCATCCATCGGTCTCTTTCACCCATGGAGCCCAAAGCCCTCTTTTAAATTAAAGAATGTATTTTTCAATTATTTTGGTATTTTACATTTTCAAGATGAGTTTAATTCATGTTTTTCTTGGTAATTTAATTCAATTCAGCCCATGTATGATCCCACAAAATAATTTATTTACTCATGCTTTAAATCTCAGTTTCCCATGTCTTATTCAAGTGAATTTCATGTTGTTGATTTCTCATGTTTAGAATATCCTCATGTTCAAGTCCATGCTTTCCACATGTTTGGTGAAATGTTTATGTCTTGGGTTTGAACTATGATTCCATACTATAATTTTAATCTTAAATGTCATATTTCATGGTCATTCAGTGCTGGCGGGTTATGAACACCCGATACCTGCGTGTTTTACATGATTTCAGATTTTCAAGTAATGATTCAGTTAAACCATGAATATTTTTATTTATGCAGTTTATATGATCATGATGAGCACTATAAAAAATAATTTTTAGTTAACCTTAGTTCAGTTTAGTACTAGTATTAGTTCAGTTGGGAGTAGGATTTAGCACTGAGCAAACTCAGGGATAGGGGCTCACCTACCAGTAGAGGGTGTGACCCTTAGTAGAAATCCTTGAGTTATAGAACTATGTAGCCAGTGTAGGTTTGAGATATCTACCTGTCAGTTGAGGATTGACACATATCTCATGAGAGCACCTGCCAGTAGAGGGTGACTCCTTAGTATTTTGGGACACCAGTTTAGTGGATCCACACAGCCAGTGTTAGTACCTATGGCACGGTACTGACACCTTTCTAACTGGAGTTATAGGTTAGATCCCAATTAGCTCAGATTGGGGAATGTCAGTTACATGATACTTCCCATAATTTTAGTCCAGTTATTTAGACTAAGTACAGTTCAGTATTACATGATCAGTATTCAGACATCAGTTAATCAGTATATAGACATCAGTTAATCAGTATACAAATACCAGTTAATCAGTATGTCTTAGCTGATATTTACTTGACCAAAGCATACAAATTTTCAGTTATTCAGTTATTTATAGATTTTCTCCGAAGCATGCTTAGTCTTGCATTCTTAGATTTTACATGTCCATGCATTTATGCTCAGTTATCTCATGTATTTCAGTCAGTCCTTACCTCACGTACCAGTACATTCAAAGTACTGATTGCAATACTTTTCTTTGCGCTATGTTGTCTTATAATATAGGTACGGACATTTAGTTTTCCGACCACTCTTAGACAACTTAGCGTACTCAGAAACAGTAGTGGTGTAATACCCCATACTTTTTCCTAGCTTGAAATCATCTCAAGAATGTTAGAAGCTTACTTTGAAAGATGAATCCACTTTTGTACATATGGTATTTTCAAGATTTTCACTTGTTGTCATGTGGTAAATTCAATAAGATTTCCATCGATATAAAATTTGCCTAAATCCGATAACCTGGTAAGAAGTTATGACTATTTCAAGTTACCGTCGTAAAACAACACCATATTAGTCAGTGGCGCACCGCACCATAAGCTAAAATGACAATTGTCCTTTTCCAGTGTCTCAGTGCGATTTCCTCCACATTGCACCAAAGTTCCAGGTTGCAAAAGAAGGGGCAATACGATGGCTCTGCATTACGCCATTCCTAAATTTCCCAACTGTTAAAATCTAGTAACACGACACGATAGTGCCGTGTCGCGCCAAGGGTCTGATTTGAGAAATTTTCACTGAAATTAAATGATGCATCCAGGGTTAAAAAGGTCAACTTTTCACCCCTATTTAAGCCCTTTAACACATGATTCAGCCACTTTTCACCCAAAATATACTAGTTTCTCTCAAGAACATGCTAGGATTTCCATAGAAGATTCTATTTCAAGAAAGTTTCACCGTCAATCTTCATGAAATCACGAACTAAGGTATGTGTTGTGTTCATTCATGGATTTCTTCTATCCATGAAGCTCAAGAACATTTTTTATCTATAAATCATGGTATTTATATTGTGGGTTATTTATAATCATGTTGTTGACGTTGATTGATTTCAAAGTTGGAATCTTTGTGCGTTTATCATGATATTATGTTACCATGCAAGATAAAATCTATGAATTTAGTTGCTTATGATGTGTAATTTGATGAATTCACTTATGCCCTAAGTTGTGCATGCAAGGTGGTTGATAAAATGCTTGAAAAAGTAGAAATTATTCTTTATAGCTCAAGACATAAGCTAAATGTGACATGCTTGTCATCCTCCTATGTTTAAATGGTTTCCATGCTATCATTGTGAAATGTGTATGTTGTCGGAATGGCCATGATATTAGAATATGAGATTATAATATGATTATCAGCATTCTTGTCCATGTTAGATAGTATGATAACCTTGTAATTTATGAAATCCACAACTTATTAAATTATGTATTGTTGATGTGGGTCTTGTACTTGATAAAGTCATGCTTCGTCAGTTCCCTTCTATCGAGTCCTGGGGGTACTTGTACCCAAAACATTAGCTGTGTGCCTAGAGCCATGTCATGTTTTCACGATACTCTCAGTCAAGCTATGATCCTTAGAATTCAGACAGTCTTATGACTCAGGAAATCTTCATGATCTCATGAACTCAGTCAGTTGTCAGATATCAGTAGTATTCCATCAGTCAACGGAATTAAGTAACTCAGTCCATGTTTAGTTAGTAAATTATGTTCAGTGTTTATTCAGATGGGAGTAGAAATTAGCACCGAGCCAACCCAAGGATGGGAACTCACATGTTATATGAGGCTGTGATTCTTAGAAGCAATCTTTCCATTCCAGAACTATGTAGCCAGCATAGGTTGAGACATCATAGCCTGCTATATGAGGGTAAATGAGGTGCCTTAGCCTGCTATATGAGGGTTCCCACCGTTCTCACTAGAGTTACCTGTTATATTAGGGCCACTCACATGTTATCCTTACCAGTGGTGCGGTATTGACACCCTTCCAATCAGGGCGTAGATTGGACCCCAATTCAAATCTAATGCATCATTTAGGGCATGTCGATTAGATAACTACTTCTCACAGTCTCAACATTATTCTCAGTAAAAGAACTCAGATGGTTCTTCAGAATTCAGGATTGTCAGATATAGTACGAAACTCAGCTAGTTCTTTCAAATTCAGGACTATCAGCTACAGTCACTCATTTTATCAGTTATTAGAATTCAGTCATCAGTTATGTTAGTCATCAACATACTCATGTTATCATGATTTCAGATATAGTTACTATGTATGCATGCATGTATTCTCACATTCATATTAGTCAGTTAGCCAGTATTGTTCATGCATATGAACCCATGCATTCAGCCTACCTCACATGTATACCAGTACATTCAAAGTACTGACGCATTTGTGCTATTGTGTCTTATACCATAAGATCAGAGACACGAGCTCCAGAGCATCAGTAGATTCCAGATATCAGCAGTCAGAGTTAGCAGTGAGTCCTCATCCTTCGAGGTCATGATTATTTCCCTATTATCTCATTAATTAGTTTATTAGTTGGAGTTAGTTGGGGACATGTTCCATTAACTCCTTACTCAGACAGTTCAGTCAGTTAGAGGCTTTCCAAACTATTATGTTCAGACAGTTATTTCAGTGTTTTGGGGTATTTAATACCTCATTTAGATGTTATGTTTTACTTTAGTTATTTGAACCTTATGGCTTTTCAGTTCATGTTTTCATATTATTCAGTATATGTTTTACTTTAGTTATTTGAACCTTATGGCCTTTCAGTTCATGTTTTCATATTATTCAGTATATTATGTAGTATACAGGTACAAATATCAGTCATGGGTTAGCTTGTGGTCCTTCAGGGTCATGAGCACTGTGTAGCATTTTGGGTACCAGATTTGGGGCGTTACAAACTTGGTATCAGAGCCAGGTTCAATAGAGTCCAAGGAAGTCTGAAAGCCGCATCTATTAGAGTCTTGTACATGGGTGTATTGCATGCCACATTTATGTGCAGGAGGCTATAAGATGTTTTAGGAATAGTTTCTCTTCTTTCAATATTCGTGTCGTGCCAGTGAGCATAATCTCAATCTAATCTCTCAGTCTAATCTGTTTCTCCTCCTTATTTCAGAACATGCCTCCCAAGAGAAGAACCCAGACTGTCCAAGAAGATCCTTTGGACGAACATGTTTCTCATGTGGAGTTCAGGGCCGCATTCATTTCTCTTGCTCAGTCAGTTGCTGCTCAGAATGAATGACCAGCTGTCGTTCCGGCCAACCCAGCGGCTAATTCAGTTGCATCCAGGATTTGAGACTTCACTCGAATGAATCTTCCATCCTTTCTTGGGTCTAAGACAAACGAGGACCCTCAGAAATTCCTAGATCAGGTGCAGAAGGTTACAAACATAATGAGGGTTATGTCTAGTGGGAGTGCTGAGCTAGCTGCATATCAATTGCAGGATGTGTCTCATACTTGGTTCTAGAAGTGGAAGTCAGAGAGGGCAGACGATGCAAGGTCAGTTGAGTGGGAGGAGTTTGCTTCAGCATTCCTTGATAGATTCTTTCCCCTAAAGCTTAGAGAAACTAAGGTGCTAGAATTTATCAAGCTCAGGCAGGGCAATATGACAGTAAAAGAGTATTATCTTAAGTTTACTCAATTAGCCAGATATGCCCCTCATGTGGTTGCAGATAGCAGGGAAAGGATGAGTCAGTTTATTTTAGGGGTGAATGATAGCGTGGTTAATGAGTGTAGATCTGCTATGCTAAATAGTGACATGACTTTAGCCAGGCTCATGACTCATGCTCAGCAGATAGAGGAGCAGAGTATTAAGATGAGGGAAAAGAAGAATAAGAGAGCTAAGACAGGTAGTTTCAACTTTGCTTAGCCTAAGTCAGAAGGAGGAATCCGTTTTTAGTTTCATCCTAAGTCATCAGTTCCAGCTCCTTCTTCAGCCAGTGCTCCAGTTCCTAAGTTTAGAGAGGGTAACAAAGATAGAGCGCTAGGCTCTAAGTCCCAGGGCAGTGTTAGCAGTGCCCATACCTATCCTCTTTTCCATACTTATGGCAAGCACCATCAAGGTATTTGCAGAGCTGCCAGTGGTATTTGTTTCGGATGTGGCAAGCCAGGCCACAAAGACAGAGACTGTCCTCAGCCAGGTCCTTAGGGTCAACAGAATCGCTCCTCAGCTCAGTCCGATCGCCCAAATCAGCAGGGTGCCACCTCCAATGCTACTAGTGAGCAACACCTAAATCATCTCTATGCTCTTCAGTCCTGTCAAGATCAAGAAAATTCTCCTGATGTGGTTACCGGTACATTACGAATCTTTCATGTGCATGTTTAGGCTTTGCTAGATCCGTGAGCTTCTTTGTCTTTTGTCACTCCTTATATAGCAGTCGATTCCGGAGTCAGTCCCAAAATTCTAGCAGATCCCTTTTCACTCTCTACCCCAATAGGTAAAACCATCATAGCCCGGCGGGTATACAAGAACTGCCCGATTATGATATCTCAAAAAGTCACCTCAGCAGACTTAGTCAAATTAGAGGTGACTGATTTTGATGTCATTCTCGACATGGATTGGCTTCATTCCTACTATGCCATAGTCGACTGCAGAAATAGAATAGACCAGTTTTAATTTTTGAATGAACCCATCCTAGAGTGGAAGGGTAGTGTATCCGCTTTCAGAGGTCAGCTTGTTTCCTACCTTCAGGCATGAAAAATGATATCTAAAGGATGTGTTTATCATCTTTTTCGAGTTAAGAACACTAGTTCTGAAACTCCCAGTCTTGAATCAGTCCCAGTAGTGAATAAATATTCAGATGTCTTTCCCAAATATCTTCCAGGAATTCCTCCTAAAAGGAAAATAGACTTCGGTATTGATCATCTTCTAGATACTTAGCCTATCTCTATTTTGCCATACAGAATGGCACCAGTAGAACTCAAAGAACTGAAAAAATAGTTGAGGATCTCTTAGATAAGGGATTCATTAGACCAAGCATTTCCCCATGGGGCGCTCCAGTATTATTCGTGCACAAGAAAGACGGTTCTCTCAGAATCTGTATAGACTACCATCAACTCAATAAGGTCACAATCAAGAACAAGTATCCTTTTCCCAAAATCAATGACTGTTTGACCAACTTTAGGGTGCCAGTTATTTCTCTAAGATAGATCTCAGATCCGGCTATCATCAGCTCAGATATTTCTCTAAGTCATGTCATTTGGTCTTACCAATGCCCCAGCTGTTTTCATGGACTTGATGAACTGTGTGTTTAAGCAGTACTTGGACATGTTCGACATAGTCTTCATAGATAATATTCTGGTCTATTCCCGCAGTGATCGTGATCATACAGACCATCTTGGGACAGTACTTTAGACTCTCAAAGATCATCAACTATTCGCCAAATTCAGTAAGTGTGACTTTTGGCTAAGGTCAGTAGCATTCCTTAGTCACATCATTTTCGGTGATGGCATTAGGTAGATCCTCAAAAGACCGAAGCAGTAAAAAACTGGCTTCGCCCTATCTCTCCATCAGATATTAGGAGTTTCTTGGGTTTGGCTAGCTATTACAGACAGTTTGTTGAGGGATTTTCTTCTATTGCATCCCTATGTCCAGATTGACTCAGAAGAAAATCAAGTTTCAGTGGTCAGATCCTTGTGAGAAGAGTTTTTAGGAGTTGAAAACTCGACTCACCTCAGCTCTAGTTTTAGCTCTTCCAGATGGTCTAGATGGGTTCGTCGTGTATTGTGATGCAACTAGAGTAGGTTTGGGTTGTGTCCTCATGCAGCATGGTAAGGTCATAGCCTATGGCTCCAAACAGCTTAAAACCCACGAGAAGAATTATCCTACTCATTATCTTGAGGTAGCCGTTGTAGTCTTTGCCTTGAAGATTTGGAGGCATCATCTTTATGGAGTTCATGTAGATGTCTTCACAGATCATAAGAGTCTTCAGTATGTTTTTTCTCATAAAGATATCAATCTCCATCAGAGAAGGTGGTTAGAGCTCTTGAAAAATTATGACATGAGTGTCCTCTATCATCCGTGCAAGGATAATATAATGGCCGACGGTCTCAGTAGACTATCTATGGGTAGTGTTGCTCATGTGGATGACAATAAGAAGAAGTTAGCTCAGGAAGTACATCAACTTTCCAGACTAGGCGTTTGCTTAGTCGATACAGATGAGGGTGATAAATGGGTTCAGAGTAGTTCAGAATCATCTCTAGTTTCCGAGGTGAAAGAAAAGCAAGATAGAGATCCCAGCCTTGTCAAGTTAAAAGAGTTAGTTCAAGATTAGAAAGTAGAGGTTTTCTCCCAAGGGGGAGATAGTGTTTTCCGTTGTCAAGGTCATCTCTGTGTTCCAGGTGTAGATGAATTAAGGCAGGGAATTCTTGAAGTAGCGCATGGTAAGCGCTACTCTATTTATCCAGGGGCCACAAAGATGTACCACGACTTGTGGGAAGTCTATTGGTGGAGTAGGATAAAGAGAGATATTACAGAGATAATGGCTAAGTGAT
This sequence comes from Capsicum annuum, assembly GCF_002878395.1. Classification (NCBI taxonomy): domain Eukaryota; kingdom Viridiplantae; phylum Streptophyta; class Magnoliopsida; order Solanales; family Solanaceae; genus Capsicum; species Capsicum annuum. Next base: position 34,648,243 of record NC_061113.1, on the reverse strand, counting down.
CTACACGTCAGCAGCTTAAAATAGAGCATTAGAAGCCTAGTGGTCTTATGCAGGATTTGATTATTCCTACTTAGAAGTGGGAAGAAGTGAACATGAACTTCGTGACGGGTTTGCCTCGAACTCATCATAAGCATGATTCAGTCTGGGTCATTATAGACAGAATGACCAAATCAGCCCATTTCCTTCCAATCCATACCTTTTATTCAACCGAGGATTACGCCAAACTCTACATCAAGGAGTTGGTCAAATTGTACGGTGTTTCGCTATCAATTATCTCAGACAGAGGTACCCAATTCACCTCTTATTTCTGGAAAGCGTTCTAAAAGGGTCTTGGTACCCAAGTTTATCTCAATACAGCCTTCTATCCTCGGACAGATGGTCAAGCAGAAAGGACCATTCAGACTCTAGAAGATATGCTAAGGGCGTGTGCAATTGATTTCAAGGGTAGTTGGGATGACCATTTGCCTTTGATTGAGTTTGCATACAACAACAGCTATTATTCCAGTATTCACATGGCTCCATTCGAATCTCTCTATGGTAGGATATGTAGATCTCTGATTGGTTGGTTCGAAGTTAGTGAGGCCTCAGTTGTAGAGCCTGACTTGGTATTCGATGCCTTAGAAAAAGTACAGTTGATTAGAGAAAGATTCTGGGTTGTTCAAAGCTGACAGAGGTCTTATGCATATGTTCATAGAAAAGATCTCGAGTTCGAGATTGGTGACTATGTCTATCTAAAGATCTCTCCTATGAAGGGAGTAAAGCGGTTTGGCAAGAAAGGGAAACTCAGTCCTCGATATATCGGTCCCTTTAAGATTCTCAGTCAATTCGGCAAGGTAGCTTATGAGCTTGAATTGCCTTCAGATCTAGCCTCAGTTCATCCAGTCTTCCATGTTTCCTTGCTCATGAAGTGTATAGGTGACCCATCAGTTGTAGTCCCTATTCAGAACATCGATGTTCAGAACAACCTCTCTTATGAAGATATTCCAATCAAAATCCTAGACTATTAGACTCGTATATTGAGGAACAAAGAAGTCCCTCTAGTTAAATTTCTTTCGTGAAATTAGTCCATCGAGGGAGCTACTTGGGAAGCAGAAGCAGATATGCGTACCAAGTATCCTCACCTCTTCTTCGCCAACTCAGATTAAGCTCAATGTAACAGTTCTCCTTAAGCTTACTCAGTTTCATGTTCAGTGTTCATCACAGACTTGGTATCAAGTACCATTGCATATTCAGTCATGAATTCATGTATCGGTTCAGTTATAGAATTATGCATCAATATGTATTCTCGTTAGGAGAAACTTAGTTCCGCAGAACGCCTAGTCATGCATTCATGAATCAGTTACACATGCATCAGATATGCATGTTCAATATGATATATTCAGTTATCAGTCATGTCAGTCATGAGATCTTGTTCCAATTATTCATGTTCAGTATATATGTTGGTTATATTCTCCCCTCACTCTCAGTCTCATTTGAGGATGAATTTTCTTAAGAGGGAGATATTGTAATACCCCATACTTTTTTCTAGCTTGAAATCGTCTCAAGAATGTTAGAAACTTACTTTGAAAGATGAATCCACTTCTGTACATGTGGTATTTTCAAGATTTTCACTATTTGTCATATAGGAAATTCAATAAGCTTTCCATTGATATAATATTTGTCTAAATCCAATAACCAGGTAAGAAGTTATGACTATTTCAAGTTTCCATCATAAAACAATGCCATATTGGTCAGTAGCACGCCGCGCCATAAGCTAAAATGGCAATTGTCGTTTTCCAATGTCTCAGCATGATTTCCTCTGCATCGCACCAATGTTCCAAGTCAGAAAACAAGGGGCAATACGATGGCTCCGCGTCGCGCCATCCCTCAAATTTTCAATTGTCAAAGTCCAGTGACACGGCGCAATAGCACCGCATTCAGGAAATTTTTACTGAAATTAAATGACGCATCCAAGGTTAAAATGGTCAACTTTCCACCCCTATTTAAGCCTTTTAACACGTGATTCAACCATTTTTCACCCAAAATATACTAGTTTCTCTCAAGAACAAGATAGAGTTTTCATCGAAGATCCAATTTCAAGAAAGTTTCACCGTCAATCTTTACCAAATCACGAACTAAGGTATGGGTTGTGTTCATTCATGGATTTCTTCCATCCATGAAGCTCAAGAACCTTGTTTTATCTATAAATCATGGTATTTATGTTGTGGGTTATTTATAATCATGTTGTTGACGTTGATTGATTTCAAAGTTGGAATCTTTGTGTGTTTATCATGATATTATGTTACCATACAAGATAAAATCTATGAATTTAGTTGCTTATGATGTGTAATTTGATGAATTTACTTATTCCCTAAGTTGTGCATGCAAGGTGGTTGATAAAATGCTTGAAAAAAGCAGAAATCATGCTTTATAGCTCAAGACATAAGCTAAATGTGACATGCTTGTCATCCTCCTATGTTTAAATGATTTTCATGCTATCATTGTGAAATGTGTATGTCGTCAGAATGGCCATGATATTAGAATATGAGATTATGATATGATTATCATCATTCTTGTCTATGTTAGATAGTATGATAACCCTGTACTTCGTGAAATATATAACTTATTAAATTATGTGCTATTGATGTGGGTCTTGCACTTGATAAAGTCATGCTTCGTCAGTTCCCTTCTATCGAGTCCTGAGGGTACTTGTACCTGAAACATTAGTTGTGTGCCTAGAGCCATGTCATATTTTCATGATACTCTTAGTCAAGTTATGATCCTTAGACTTCAGACACTCTTATAACTCAGGAAATCTCTATGATCTCATGAACTCAGTCAGTTGTCAGATATTAGTAGTATTTCATTAGTCAACGGAATTTAGTAACTTAGTCCATGTTCAGTTCAGTAAATCATGTTCAGTATTTATTCAAATGGGAGTAGAAATTAGCACCGAGCAAACCCAAAGATGGGAACTCACCTGTTATATGAGGGTGTGATTCTTAGAAGCAATCCTTGCATTCCAGAACTATGTAGCAAACATAGGTTGAGATATTAAAGCCTGCTATATGAGGGTAGATGAGGTGGGTTAGCCTGCTATATGAGGGTTCCCACCATTCTCACTAGAGTTACCTGTTATATTAGGGTAACTCATATGTTGTCCTTACCAGTGGCGCGGTGTTGACACCCTTCCAATCAGGGCATAGATTGGACCCTAATTCAACTGTAAGGCATCATTTGGAGCATATCAGTTAGATGACTACCTCCTACAGTCTCAGTATCAGTCTCAGTAAAAGAACTCAGATAGTTCTTCAGAATTCAGGACTGTCAGATACAATCAACTCAGATACATTATGGAACTCAGCTAGTTCCATCAGATTCAGGACTGTCAGATACAGTCACTCATATTATCAGTTATCAAAATTTAGTCATTAGTCATCAGCATACTCATGTTATAACGACTTCAGATATAGTTACTATGTATGGATGCATGTATTCTCACGTTCATATTAGTCAGTTAGCCAGTATTGTTCATACGTATGAACCCCATGATTTAGCCTACCTCATATGCATACCAGTACATTCAAAGTACTGATGCATTTGCACTATGGTGTCTTATACCATAGGTTTAGAGACATGATCTCCAGAGCATCAGTATATTCCAAATATCAGTAGTCAGAGTTAGCACTGAGTCCTCATCCTTTGAGGACATAATTATTTCCCTATTATCTCATTAATTTATTTATTAGTTGGGGACATGTCCCATCAACTCCTTACTCAGGCAGTTTAGTCAGTTAGAAGCTTTCCAGATTATTATGTTTAGACAGTTATTTAAGTTGTTTTGGGTATTTCATACCCCATTTAGATGATATATTTTACTTCAATTATGTGAACCTTATGGACTTTCAGTTCATATTTCTGCATTATTCAGTATACAGGTACAGATATCAGTCATGGGTTAGCTTGTGGTCCTTTGGGGTCATGAGCACCGTGTAGCATTCTGGGTACCAGATTCGTGGCGTTACAAGTGGTGAGTCCTTATCCATCGAGGACAAGATTTGATTATTTCAGTTATTTTAGTACTTCCTTATGTTCAATTAGTTAGAGTTAGTTGGGGGTCTGTCCCATCAACTCCTCAGTTAGTTTAGAGGCTTTCAGACAGTCAGTCAGGCAGTTAGTAAGTTACCAGTTCTTTCAGTACTTTTTCATTATTTTAGATAGACCGTTGGTTTTCAGTATTTATCAGATGTTTTAGACTTATGATGTAATCACATCTCAGTACTCAGATTGGCATTACTTCAGCAGTTTATCTTCCATATACGTATTTTATTATTATTTTATTCAGTACTCATAATAGGTGCCAGCTCATGGGTTAGCTTGTGGTCACTTGTGACCATAAGAACCGTTGTTGCAACTAGGGGGTAGCTTCAGGTCGTGACATCATTCTATATAAAGGAATAAAAATAGGCTTGGTGTTCGGCTCAACAACAATAGCAAAGCTAGTATCATGATCTAGAGGTATATCAAGCAAATCATTAGGAAACACATCTTAAAACTCCTTATCAATTCAGACAGAATTCGAAGGAAGTGGTGAACCAATACTAGTATCGTGAACATAAGCCAAATAATACAAACATACCTTCTCTACTATACGAGTTAACACATAGAAAAGATAAAACTCTCTTCGAACCCAAATTAAGGATACCCTTCCATGACAACCTTGGAACACCCAGAGAAAATAAATTCATGATCCTATGTGCTAGAGAAACTTAAGTCACAGTCTTAGCATAGCTAACCAAAACATACCTAATATAACATCAAAATCAACCATATCTAGGATAATCAAGTCTATCAAGATCTTACTCCCCACAAAGGTCACTATACAATATCAATATACCTAATCCACCACTAAAAACTCTCCTACTGTGGTAGAAATACAAAGAGTCATAACAAGAGTATCATATGTAGCATTAAAACCAGTAGTAAAGTATATAGACACATAGGAAAATGTTGAACTAGGGTCAAATAACACAAAAACAGAACGATGGACCTTTGATAACTACATCAGACGCCTCAACCTCAAGTCTCCTAGGTATACATAACACTAACCACGTCCACTCCCAGACTAAGCAACCTCGCGTTCCCTACCATTAGCTCCCTGAGCTCCATCTCGAGCACCTCTAGTACTATCCCTACCATCCTGCGAACCAACTTTAACTACAAAATAGGAGAAAAAAAATCTAAAGTTGAAAACCTTGCTGGGAAGAACTATACACTTGTCAAGGATAGTCCCTTGCCATATGAAAAATCTCTTCACATATGTAACAAGCTTTGCCATCAGATGCAAGCAGTGGGCCCCTCGAAGAACTAGAGCAATCTCCCTATTCTGATAAACCAAGACTGAAGCCTCTACCTACATGAGGTGATCCCTAACTACCTAATGTCATAGAAACCACAAACCTAATATCTGAACCTTGTAAAGTTGCATGCAATGGTCTACCATGGTAAATACGAGAACCTCTTCCTCAGAAACCCCTACCTTTGATACATGTCTATTGAACTTAGGGGTGTGCAAAAATCAAACTGACCGATAAATCAAATCGATAAAAATGTTATTAGTTTATTGTTATTGGGTTATTGGGTTAACAGTTCTTTAGTGGTTTCATAAAAAAAATTATTTGGTTATTGATTCGGTTCGATTTTTTCTTATTAGGTTATTGGGTAAAGCGATAGCCCAATATATATATATATATATATATATATATATATATTTCAATTATACAAACTCCTAATTTCTCCTAACAACATTTAGCCCAACCTTGAAGATTCTTGTAAATTAAAACATATCATGTAGGATTTTTTGTTACAATTAAGATTCGATTTTTTTTCATGTTAGTTACTAATATTTCTATTTTATGAGTATTTTCTTATCAGTTAAATCAAAAATTGAACCGTTAAGGACTAAAAATCAATAAACCAAAAACTGATAAGAAATATCTTATTGGTTTGGTTTTTGGTTTAGCATATTTAAAAATCAAAAATCGATAAATCGAACCGATAATATATAAAATCGAATTGAAATGACCGATGCACACCCCAAAATGAACTCACCCTGTTGATGGGTATTCTTAGCACCATCATCACTCTAAGTACCTTGGTGAATCGACTCAAGCTTCTTGGTATGCTCAACTAAACTCTGAAAAACATTCTCGACACTACTATTTGAGTTGTAGCCAACTGATAAAAACCTGCTAATCCCTTGACAAACTTCTTAGTCCTCTTTGACTCAGTTAGATAGTGGAATCAGAATATATAGATATCGTTTAAAAATATGCCTCATACTTAGCAATAGTTGTGGAGCCCTGCTCTGGGTGATCAAACTCATCTTTCATCTGATCCCTCAAATCGAAAGGCATAAACCTGTCTTGAAAAGTCTTTGAAAACTGAGTCCATGTCATATCAGAAGAATATAATGGTCTGCAACTAATAAGAGGCCTCCACAATTGTCTAGCCATATTAGTTAACTGATTAATAATATAAGAAACTCCATGGGTCTCTAGGGATCCGAGGTTGGACAACCTTCCTTAATAGTCAAACAAAAATTCATAGGCATTCTCTCCAATGGAACCATTAAAATTAGGAGGATCCAAATGAATGAATCTCTCAAACTTGTTTTGACCCTAAGAAAACATCACAGGGGATGAAGCAACAAGAGAAACAGTGAGCCTAGTAGGCATTGAATCAACAGGGGTACCATAGAAGATGGATGTGCCTCTTAAGTCAGAATACCTTAAGTCTGTCCTAGCATCTAAATACTTCCTAAAGTTTGAGAAACACCTAGTACACTTAAAGAAAAACCAGCCTGAGGAGCATCATCCAGACAATTCAATAGATAAATCAATAAATCTTGTAATAACGGGGTAACAGTTGAACCCCATGGGACCTAAGTTGGCCTTGCATCCTCAGTGTAATAATCCTCAGCATACTCAAGCTCATGCTTGGGAGAAGTAGCCCTAGTACATCCTTTAAGAGGGACAACTCCTTATGCCCACCGTCTACCTCTGGGTTAACCATGACCAGACTGAGAAATACCAAGTTTACTCAAAGAAACACTAGCCCGAGGAGCGCTATCCAGATAACTGAACAGACAAATCAATAAATCCTGCAGTATCGGGGTAACAGCTGAATCCTGTGGGACCTAAGTTGTCCTTGCATCCTCTGTATAATAATCATCAGCATACTCAAGCTCATGCTTGGAAGAAGTATCCCTAGTACATCCTCTAACAGGGACAACTCCTTGTGCTCATCGTCTACCTCTGGGTTGACCATGACCTTTGTCTCACCCCATTATTGTGGGCGTAACAACATGTTCTAGCTCAATATCTCTAGCATCTTTGCACCCATTCCTCACTATATACACATAAAATAATAGAATACAAGTTTATAATAAAAGGGTATGAATAACCTGCACAATAAGGAATTAAATTAGAGAAGCTTTTCTATCTTATAACCTCTCAAAGATAGATGCAAACATCTACATACCAATCCATGAGACTCTAATAGACATCTCTCACTTACACATATGAGATCAGTGAATCTAGAACTCGGATACTAATTTGTCACGACCCCAAAAATTTATGTTGTGATGGAACTTACCCCGACCCCGCCTTGGTAGGTAAGCCAAAATCCATAATAGGTGAGAAATATAAAAAGAGAAGAAATGAAATAATACGATACTTGTAGAACGAAGTCAGACCATAGTACTCAAACTAAAAAGTATGAAAAAAATACAACTAAATCCCAAAACCTAGTATCACAAGTACATGAGCATCTAAATAAGTCTAAACTGAAATATAATGATTTGTCTAGAAATACAAGCAAAGACATAAATAAAAAATAGATGTTGAGATAAAGATCCAAATTGGGAGCTCACCAGATACTCTGAATGAATAGCTACCACCACATACATCAGCTACCACGGCTTGTACTCGCACTAGCATCTGCAAAAAAGAGCATCGTTGGTATGAATATTGTCTACTTATACTCAATAGGTATCATAGATCGAAAGATAAAAAAAAAATAATGCAGGTAAAATATAATATAAGCACGTCCCCTACAAGTAGAAACGTTTTCAAATAATAGCTCACACCGTCTCTACTAGCAGTTTTAAGATATAAAGGCAATAAAGAAAACTACCTACACAACAACAACAACACATAAAGGAATAATAAAATAATAAAAACAATGTAATTCAATGCAATAATGATGTGATACAACAAACAACAACAACAAACCCAGTGTATTCCCACATAGTGAGGTCTGGGGTGGGTAAGATGTATGCAGTCCATAACTATACCTCTAAAGAAGTAGAAAGGCTATTTCCGATAGACCCCCAGCTCGAGACACGAAATACTACACAAATACATAGTAAAGCATGGAAAAAGATGGCATAACATAAATACGACACCCACAAGTAATAGAAAATAGAGAAAAGTAAACAGATTCGTAATAAATCATGAAACAAGGTATCATAACAAGAATAATACCCCCACCAAGTAATTCCCTACACTAGCGACCCAAACTGACCCTAACCTTCTTCCCTAATTCGTCTCCTCCAGATCTTCCTATCTAGGGTGATGTCCTCAGTGATCTGTAACTGCTCCATGTCCTGCCTAATCACCTCTCCCCAGTACTTCTTTGGCCTACCCCTATCCTACCAAAACCATCCAAAGCTAGCCTCTCACACCTACGAACCAGGGCATCCATGCCCCTCCTCATTACGTGTCCGAACCATCTCAATCGTACTTCCTGCATCTTATTCTCCACTAGTGTCACACCAACCTTCTCCCTAATAGTCTCATTCCGAACTCTATCCCCCCTAGTCAGCCCACACATCCAACGCAACATCCGCATTTCCGCCAGCTTCAGTTTTTGAATGTGGGATTTCTTAACTGGCCAACACTCTGCTCTATACAACATGGCTGGACGGACTGCCACCCTTTAAAATTTGCCTTTAAGTTTGAGCGGCACCTTCTTATCACATAACACCCCCGAAGTGAGCTTTTACTTCATCCATCCCGCTATAATACGGTGCGAGACATCCTCATCAATCTCACCGTTACCCTGAATCACGGCCTCGAGATACTTGAAACTATCCCTCTTACATACCACCTGTGATTCCAACTTCACTATAACCTTATTCTCCAGCCTCACGTCATTAAACTTGCATTCCAAATACTCTATCTTGCTCCTACTCAACCTGAACCCTTTCGACTCGAGAGTTTGTCTCCACACCTCTAATTTATCATTCATACCCCCACGTCTCATCAATCAAAACTACATCATCTGCAAAAAGCATACACCAAGGCACCTCTCCTTGAATACGCCGCGTCAACACATCCATCACCAAAGAAAACAAAAAGGGACTAAGAATAGATCCCTGATGCAATCCTGTCAAGACAGTGAAATGCTCTGAGTCTTCTTCCGCCATCCCCACCTGAGTTTTAGCTCCATATACATGTACTTAATTTCTCTGATATATGTCATTGGGACTCCACTCACCTCCAAGCATCTCCAAAGCACCTCCCTGGGGACTTTGTCGTATGCCTTCTCCAAGTCGATAAACACCATGTCCAGGTCCTTCTTTCCCTATACTGTTCCACCAGCCTCCGTACCAGGTGAATTGCCTCCATCATCGAGCGGCCAGGCCTAAATCCAAATTGGTTCTCCGAAATAGACACTATCCATCTCAGCCTCACCTTGACCACTCTCTCCCAAATCTTTATAGAGTGACTTAATAACCTAATACCCCTATAGTTATTGCAACTCTGAATGTCACCCTTGTTCTTATAAAGAGGGATCATAGTACTCCACCTCCAAGCCTCGGGCATTTTTGTCGTCTTTAAAATTTTGTTAAACAATCCAGTCAACCACCTTAGACCAGCCTCGCCAGAAAACTTCCAAAAATCCACCGGTATCTCATCAGGCCCCATCGCCCTACCCCTTTGCATCCTGTGAACAACCTCTCTAACCTCCTCTACCTTAAAATATCTACAATAACTAAAATCCCAACACTCGTTTGAGTGCTCCAGCTCTCCTAACATAATAGCTCTATCCCCTTCGTCATTCAAGAGCCTATATACGACTGTCATCTATTCTTAATGTGGCCGTCCTCCACCAACACTGTACCGTCCTCTCCCTTAATGCACTTCACCTGGTCGAGGTCACGACCCTTCCTCTCCCTAGCCTTAGCGAGTCTAAACAACTTTTTCCCCTCTTTTCTCCTGTAACCCTGTATACAAGCTCTCAAAAGTTGTCATCTTAGCCGCCGTAACTGCTAACTTAGCCTTCTTCCTAGCTAACTTGTACTCTTTCCTGTTTACCCGCTTCTCTTCTTCGTCCTTACTCTCAACCAACTTAACATACGCCCCTTTCTTGGTCTCAACTTTCTTCTTAACCTCTTCATTCCACCACCAATCCCCCTGATGATGCCCGTCCTGGCCCCTAGAAACACCCAACACCTCACTAACATTCTCCCTAATGTACCTAGCCACCCTATTCCACATACTATCCACATTCCCCCTACACTCTCACACTCCCATTCCCGCCAACTTCTCTCCTATCTCCCATGCATTCACTGGCGTCAAGCCGTCCTACTTAATTATAGGTCTACACTCCTCAGCCCTTCTCTTCCCATCCCTCCTTATACCCAAATCTATAACCAAGAGAATAATGATGTGCTGATGAAAGAAATAAGCCATTAGCTTTTTGTACACACTTTTGAGCCTTCGCACTTCAAGACATGGCCCATAGGGGGTTTACAACCCATATACTTTCATATTATCAATCCCATATCTCAACTCACCTCTTCAAATAGTGTTTAAAGATTAATATTTTTAGAAAATATCTCATTCACCTCTTTTTCTATTATTTATGGATCAAGGAGTTTATAAAATATTTCTCAGTGGTATTTAAATCTCTTGAAATGATACATATATCAAATGAGGATGGAATGGTCACAACCAACTAATATGCTATAAGTGAGCTAAAAATCAATTTACCATGTTCATGAACAAAAGCCCTTTTTAGGCACCTCCAAGATAAATAGTCATGTAAGACATCAAGATATCATTTCAAAAACCTCTCTCTCGGGTATTACTCTCATGGTAAAGGAAATTAATGTCAAAAAAAATGTATAATATCTATTCAAGCCCCGACACAGGCATCATAATAATGAACATAACATATTAATGGATAAATAAGGCTTATAATGTCAGTTAAAGTCCCCACTCGGGCAACACACAATAAATATCCTATCAAGTCAACAATATATGTAATTAGCCTCCACACAGGAACATAATAATAATAATGATCTTGAAATATAAATTCTGTGGATATCTCCCTAATTCATAGCATACTCTTTACATATTTTTTAACTACCTAACCAGTCTGAAGAAATTGAAGCTACAAGCTTCCTCGATGTGTCAAAATCCCAGCCTAAAACTTTTAACATGGATCCTTTCTAGCATTAAGGTCGCAACATAAGTTAAAATAACAAAAAATATCATCTAATTATTAAAAGAAAGCTAATGATACTCATATTAGCTATATTTAAAATGAGTCTAAAATAGGCTCGAAAAACGAGTAAAAAATCGAACAGAGTAAAACTAAAAAAATTTTAGAAACATATTTTCCAAGATTAGAGGAGACTACAGTTTAAAACCCATATGAAATAAGTTTAAAATGAGGTTCAAGTTGAAGAAAAATCATTATAAAGCTTCACCTGCAAGAACCTCAAAAATTTCAATTTGAAATCAAGGTCTTGAAGATATTTTCAAGATAAAAATCAATGAAAAGTAATGGTAATGAGAGTTTGGATCTTACCCAAGCTCAATTGGTGAAAAAACCCCTAAGAATCGCCCTATCGCGAAGATCCAAGGTCCAAAAATGGATAAATTTACAAAAGTTGAGTATTTATACTATTTTATGAACAATACCTCTTGATTGTGAACCAAGCCTCTCAATCGAGATGGTCTGTGTTGACTTGACCAAATAATTGGTTCGCGATTAGGTCTTTGCGTTTGTGGAGGCTTATAACCTGAACCATCTCATTCATGATATCCCGAATTCGTGATGAAAGAAATACCCAACCTAGTCTTGTTTATTTTTGTAATAGTATCTAACGCCATCGTTATCTATAAGAAGGATAATATATTTTTCTCGACCTGAGACTAACCCGTAGTCGTAAAACAATACTTAAAGTCACAAACAACTTTAAGCTAACCCATGGCCTAACATAATGCTAAGAATACTTTATAAAACTGAATAAAATTGGACAGAAGCTAGAGTTTGAATAATTTATGAAAATCAAAACCAAATATAAATGTTAAAACAAAATGGAAATCACAGAATATAACATAAAGCTGAATCTCTACTGCCTGTTTAAAAGCCTCTACTAAGATGAGTTGTTGGGACAAATCCCTAGCTAACTCTAACTGTCTAAAAACTGGCAAGATATAAATGAAAGATACTAGTATTTAGCCCTCCAAATATGAAGACTCACCAAAGTACTTTGCAGATGTTGTAGGAGATTGTCTTATGCACAATCTGGATGTTGAACGTTAGAACCTATATTATAAGATAATATAGCACAAAAAAGTATAGGATCTGTACTTTGAATATACCAAGTATTTGAGATAAGAAATAATTGAAATAGGCTGAACATGATACATGTAACATAGTATCTGAATAAACATGTGTTGAATGTTATGTTGAATAACTGAATATAAGGTCAAGCAACTACCTGAATCTAAACTATAAACTATGGGAGCTGTCATTAACCGATATATTGTACACTACGAAAGATGCCATTAACCGATATACCCCAATCTAAGCTAATTGATTCCAACCTATCACCCCAGTTGTATCTGTGTTCAGTACCTTGCCAAGGGTACGAACACTAACTGACGTGGATCCACTAAATTGATGTCCATAAGGACTGTGATATCAAGCCTGGTCTGATGGGTGACTCTTTATAACCTACAGTGGCATTGTGGTTCTAGGACTTAGGGACTTCTACTTAAGGTCTAAGCCTAACTGACGGGTGAGCCTTCATACCTGCGTTCGCGTGGCACTAAGTACTACTCCCAATTGAATAATAACTGATAACTAGAATACTTAATAATATTAATATTTTGAAGACTGGAAATAAGTAACTTATCTGAAAGCATTAAATTGTGAAAATTGAACAACTAAATATTCATAATATATGCATAAAATTCTAGGTCATCAGTTGTTCATAACCAACAATCTATGAAGAATACAACTACTATGGCATTCCAATAAACATAATAAAATATGAAATTTCACAACTCATGTCTAAAATCATGAATTATATATTACACTGAGGGTTCATAATTATAAGAATGAGATGATACTGAAATTCATGGGATAACATGGGTCTATCGCTCAATTATGACAAACAACTAAAATATAAAGGAATTCAGACTACTCATGAACCCTAGGCTTAGAGGAAGGATTTAAATTGAGGAATTTAGGTTAACTTTGGAATCCAATGGGTGAAAGAAAACCCATAGATGAAATTTCACATACATAGAGATGAGAACCTTGATGAAATATTTAAAAATGGAGCCTGAGATTGGAGAACTCTAGTTTGCCTTGAAGGGAGGAAATCGCCTCTTTCTTTTATTGTGATGCTAAGTGTCAAGCAATTTTGATGTAATGAGGGACTTAGAGTAATATTGATTTTAATAATCAAATCTAGGGTGACTTAAATGATGTAGTTTTGATGTTAGAAGAGTGAAAAAAGACTTTAAAGCCCCTTATCAAACATAACTGAAAATCCAGAGAATTAAGTCTTATGGACCATCCCACAATCATGGGACCCACCTACTATCGTGTGTAGTATTCAGAGGCTCTCTGGACTTGATCATATGATCTATGACACAATCATGAGACCCACCTATAATTGTACCTTGGCTTATAAGTTGAAAGTCCAAGCCTAATTAGCTTTAGGACTCACAATCGTACCTAATATTGTGGTTTCAAACCAAGATCAAGGTTAAATCTCATGGTTGGGAGGTGCATTTGTAAACATTCAGGTGTTTGGGATTGTTTCTATCAGACGAGGGCATTGTATAGTCGTACAATATCACCAATATATTACCTACACTCGTAGGTTCTCTCTGTTGGACAGTGCCTCAATAAAATGGTCATAACTCTTAGCTCTTGAATCGGATTAAGGCAAAGCTGGATATGTTGGAAATAAGACTCAAAGCCTTTCATTTGGTTGGTATTGAGATCAAAAACACTATAGAGACTATGATTTATGCTCATTTGAAGTTGACTGTAGAAGGATTCTTCACAAGAAATCATCGATAAGGAATATTTTAACTTGACTATGAGCTAGGAGTTACTTGTGGCCTTAGTACAAGTATAAATCACTTCTCATACTAACACCACATGATGTTTGATTCTACGTGTACTTAAAGCATAGTTTTAATCTTAGCTTAAGTTTTTAGGGTGTTCCAATATATCTCGCTCTTAGGGTCATTCGTCCTTGACTAGAAACTAACTAAATTAAAGAGTTAGGGATAGAGTTACAACCCCACCACTGAAATTTAAAGGGATGAATACTGACATTATAACTGAGTTCATAACTAAAACATAGACTGAACCAAACTCATGAATGCATGTTATGACATGAGAATAATTGGGTGACATGTAATAAAAAGAATTAATTAAAGGAAAATTATTACCTCAAGCTGGAACTTAGCTCGAAGGAAAAGATGAGGGCACTTGGTCATCATATCTGACTCTACTTTCCAAGTAGCTCCCTTAGTTCATTGATTTTTCGAAAGAACCTTTACCAAATCGGCCTTCTTATTTCTCAACTTACGAACCGAACAGTCAAGGATCTCAATTGAGACTATTCATAAGACAGACCATCTATCACACCCACACTCTCTAAGGGCAAAACTGATGAAGGATTACCATTACATTTCTTTAACAAGAATACATAAAAAATTAGATGCACCAATGCTAAGTTTGTAGGTAAATCTAACTCATAGGCTACATTACCAATGCGACTGACAATCTTATGAGGACCAATATAGAGGGGACTGAGCTTTAACTTCTTACCAAATCTCTTTACCCTTTTTATAGGAAAAACCTTCAAATAGACAAAATCACCAATAGCAAACTTAAGCTTCCTTCTCCTTACATCTGCTTAGGACTTCTGATGACTCTGTGTTGTTTACAACCTTTTTCTAAATAACTAAACTTTCTTTACAGCCTTATGAACTAAATATGGCCCTATCAAGGTAGCTTCACTAACTTTAAACCAACCAATATAAGACCTACACCTCCTACCATAAAGTGCTTCAAATAGGGCCATCTGAATATTGGATTGATAGCTATTTTTATAAGAAAACTCAATCAAAGTCAAATGATTATCCCAACTGCCCTTAAATCAATCACACATACTCTCAACATGTCTTCTAAGGTATGAATGGTCCTTTCTTCTTGACCATATGTATGCAGGTAAAAATCTATATAAGATGAACATAGGTACCAAAACCTTTCTGAAAAGTCTTCTAGAATTGAGAGGTAAACTGAATACCTCTATCTGAAATGATAGCCAGAGTGACTATATAAAATTTCACCAAATCCCTAAGATAGAATTTAGTATAATCCTTACCTAAATCTGGAGTGTTAGCTGGCAAGAAATGGGTCGACTTAGTCATTTAGTCTATGATAACCTAAATAAAATCATGTTGTCAATGAGTACAAGGCAATCTTGTAATAAAGTTCATATTCACTACTTCCCACTTCCAAGTAGGAATATCGATACCTTGAAATGCACCACCAGGTCTCTAGTACTCAACCTTAATCTGTTGGTAATTACGAGACTTAGCCACAAATACCGCTATATCCTTTTTTATGCCATTCCAATAATAGACTTCCCATAGATCATGATATATTTTAGTGGCTCCTAGGTGAATAGAACACCGAGAACTATGAGTTTCTATTAACATCCACTGTCTCATGTCATCCATATTTGGAATGCATAGTCAGCCTTGATAATAAAGAACAACATCTTCTCCTTCGGAGAAAACCTCAATCTTCTAACTCTGGACCGCTTCTTTTAATTAAGAAAAATAGGATCACTATCTTACTTTTCTTTCACCTCAGCTATTAATGAAAATTCTAAACCATTCTAAACCAAGATATTATCTTAGGTTGAATCAACCAACCGAACTCTCAATCTAGCAAGTTGGTCAACCTCTCGAACTAGCTCTTTATTCTTACCCTCAATATAAGAAACACATCCTATAGAAAATCTACTAAAAGCGTCAGCCATATATTAGCTTTACCCAAATGGTACAAGTCACTCATATCATAATCCTTCAATAACTCTAGCCAGCTTTTCTGACAAGAATTTAGATTCTTGTGACTGAATAAATATTGAAGACTTTTATGGTCGGTGAAAATCAACATGAACCCCATAGAGATAATATCTCTAAATCTTTAAGGAAAAAACCATTGCTGCCAACTCAAGATAATGTGTTGGGTAATTCTTTACGTAAGGCTTGGGTTGTATATAGACTTATATTATAATAAGGCCATGTTGTATCGACACACAAACAAGTCCAACTCTGGAAGTATCATAATGAACCATAAATCGATATGAACCATTAGGTAGAGTCAAAACTGGAGCGAAGGTGAGTCGACTATTCAACTCCTGAAAATTCTTCTCACAAGACCCAGACCACTAAAACTTGGCTTTTTCTGAGTTAGTCTGTACATAAGAGAAGAAATAAAGGGGAATCCCTCAATAAATTATCTATAGTAACTAGCTAAACCCAAGAAAATCTTGTTATATAATGGAGAGATGGGTCTAGACAAATTCCTAACTATTTTGATCTTTTGAGGATCAACCTGAATGCCCTCACCAAAATAATATGACTAAGGAATGCTATCGATTTCAACCAAAATTCACACTTTTTGAACTTAGCGAATGACTGGCGATCATTGAGAGTCTATAAGATAACCCTCAAATAGTCTGCATATTCATCCTTATTCCGAGAATAAATGAAGATGTCATATATAAAGACTATAATGAACATACATGTACTGCTTGAACACCCTATTCATTAAGTCCATAAAAGTTGTAGGAGCATTCACTATCCTAAAAAAATTAAAGTGATCATACCGAGTTTGCAAGACTATCTCAAAATGTCATATATAACTCTAAGTTGATGAAATCCGAATCTGACGTAGATTTTCAAAAAGAATTAGCACCTTAAAATTGGTCGAACATGTCATCAATCCTAGGAATAGGATACTTGTTCTTGACTGTAACTTTGTTCAATTGATGGTAGTCGATGCATATTCTGAGAAAACTATCTTTCTTGCACATAAAAAAAATTGGAGCACCATATGGAGAGACATTAAGCCTTATAAAACCCTTGAGTAGGAAATTTTTCAACTACTTCTTCAATTTCTTAAGCTTGTCTAGAACCATTTTATAGGATGGAATAGAGATAGGTTGGGTATTTGGAAGAATATCTATTCTAAAGTCAAATTCTCACTCGGGAGAAACTCTAGGCAGATCTTTAGGAAGCACATTTGGGGACTCATTAACCACTACAATTTACTCAAGAGTTGGGGTTTCAAACTTCAAATCCTTAACCCAAACAAGATGATGGATGTATCATTTGGAGATCATTTTTCTAGCCTTAAAGTAAGAGACAAACTGACCTATATACACCAAAGTACTATCTTTTCACTCAATGACTGGCTTATTTAGAAACTGAAACTAGACTACTCTATTTCTACAATTAATTAAGGCTTAGTAAGAGTGGAGCCAATCCATGCAAAGAATAATATTAAAATCTATCATGTCTAACTCATCAAAATCAAGTGTGGTGGTTTTTTAAGAAACTATGTGTAACACCTCAATTTTCTGAACCGAAATGCTATATGGTGCTCATAACCCCGAAGGACCACAAGTTAACCCATGACTGATATCTATACCGGTACACTACATAATATAACATGAAAATCCAGAAACATGTACTGAATGGCCATAAGGTTCAAATCTGAATAAACATCTAATAAGACAATGTCTGAAAATGGTATAACAATACCAAAACAAATCTAAAATAACTGTCTGACATGCTATAGTCTGGAAAGCCTCTAAACTGTCTGAATAAAGAGTTGATGGGACATTTCCCCAACTAACTCCATCTAGTAACTGAACTAAAACATCAAATGAAGCAATAATCATATCATCCTCGAATGAAAAAGACTCACTGCAAACTCTGAACATTGGAATGTAACTGCTGATCTGGAGCTTGTGCCTTTGAACCTATGGTGTAACATAAGAGAAAGCACCATAGCACAAATGCATCAGTACGTCTGAATGTACTGAGTATAAGAGTGAGGTAGGCTAAATGCAAAGGGTTATATGCATAAACAATGCTAACTAATATGAATGTGAGAATACATACATGCATACATAACTGTAACTAAACTCGTGGAGATACTGACAGCTGAGTCTGAATACTGACAACATGAGTGTACTGATACTGAGATACTGAATAGATGAATGACTATTTCTGACAGTTCAAATTATGAAGAACTGGTCTGGTTGACTATGCCTGAAAGTCCTGAAGCTGAATACTGATATCATAAATTCTGATAACTGATAGGACTGATATAACTATGATGATTAGCCTAACCGATGTAACTGATATTGAGTGATTGTATCTGACAGTTTAAGTTCTGATGAAACTGTCTGAGTTCCGTTCTACTTGGAGTAACTGAATCTAAGATCAGTCCTATCTAGCGGGTGATCATGAGTATACTGATAATAAGGATGATTTGACTTAGTCTGAGATCATTCCTATCTAGCTGGTGATCTTTAAATCTAATGATTCTGATACTGATTAATCATAGTTGAGATCAGTCCTAGCTAATGGGTGATCTTGAAGTCTATTTACAATGATAAGTATTGACTGTATCTAATAGTATTAAATCTGTACTACTAAGCTGAGTTGATTGTGTCTGACAGTCCTGAATCTGTAACTGAAACTGTGGGATATGTTCATCTAACTGACATTCCCCAAACTAAGATGACTAGGATCCAATCTCTGCCCTGACTTGAAGGGTGTCAGTACCGCGCCACCAGTAAATACATCTATTGTGGAGTCGGTCCTAATCTAGCAGGTGGTTCCTGAGATCAGTCCTATATATATAAATGTGCTAACGGGTGACCCCTGAGTACGTCAGTCCTATCTAACGGGTAACATCTCGTACCTACGCTGGCAACGTAGTTCTGGAACTTAGGGATTGATTCTAGGGATCTCAGTCTTATTCTAGAGGGTGAGCCCCCATCCCTAGGTTCGCTCGGTGTTGAATCCTACTCCCATCTGAAATACACTAACTGAATAACTGGGTTGAACTAAATAACTTAACTAAACTAATTTGCTGAACTGATACTGATTAATTGAACTGAAAATAGTGTTATTGTTTAGCGGAGCTAAAACTGAGTTTACTGGATTCTGATAACGGATGTAATATAATGAGTTCTGAGGACTGATTAAGAGTACTGAAGTTACTGAGATTTACTGTGATTACTGAGGTTACTGAGCACTGAGATTACTGAGAATACTAAACTACTGAGATTACTGAGTTTTCCTGAGTCACATGACTGGCTGATTTCTATAGATCATGGCTTGACTGAGAGTATCGTGAAAACATGACATGGCTCTAGGCACACAACTATTTTTTTCAGGTGCAAATACCCCTAGGACTTAACAGAAGAAAACTGATACACATGACTGACTTGATCATAAGAGTAGAGTTCATAATCCACAATATCATAAATAAGGGATTTCATATTAAGCATGGTTCTCAACAATCTATTTCATGGAAGGGAATTTCATACAACATATATATACTTGCATAGCTTTCAATATCATGCTCATTACATATTACAACCACAATCCATAATATCATAACTGGGGGAATTTCATGAAGTACATAGGTATTCTACATCTTGTACATGAGTGGGTTTTGCAAGTAAGCATAGCATAATTCCATAAGACTAGTTCATGAGTAATCCAACAGTGTTCACAAGACACATTATCAACATGGATGACATTGAATCATAGAGGCCTATCATGAATCCTCCCCTTAGTCATAATTTAGCTATAATGCATGATTTCTAGTCTCTTAGGTATTTTATCAAACACCTTACATGCACAACTTAGGCATAGGTGTAAATCATACAATTACTCATCATAAATAATCAAAGTAACATGTTTTCAACTCATATGATGTCATAGATTCATAATCACACATAAATATTCTATCTTAGCATCATTCAACACATAAACATGATCAACAATCCATTCATAACATGAAAACCATCATATATAGTTTTAGAAAAGGGTTCTTGAACTTCATCGATGAAAGGAGTCCATGAATGAATACACGCATACCTTAGAAAGAAAACCTTGATGATTTACTGGAGAGTTCTTAGATTGGGACACTTAATTCTTGATTATCTTAGAAAAAGGCTTGAATCTTGCTTTTGAGAGATGAGTTTGATGGAAACCCTAATCTTGTGGTTGAGAGTGTAAGAGAAAGATTTTTTAGATGTTTTAACTAAAGAGAATGGAAGATAATACGTTCCTTGAGGGTTATAAGTCATGAAAAGTGAAGGGAAAAGATCAAAATACCCTTATGAAATAATTCATAAATTCCCAGTTGCTGAAAATCATAGCTGACGACATTTGTGACAAAGCATAAAAAATGTAGTAAGCTACTACGAATGTCGTCACACAGAAGCTAGTTTCTGCCTAAGGCTAACGACCTTCGTGGTAGGGCATCACAAATGTGGTAAGTTACCACGAATGTTGTCACTTAGGAGCTGGTTTCTGCCTAAGGCTGATGACCTTCGTGGTAGGGCATCACAAATGTGGTAAGCTACCACGAATGTCATCACTTAGGAGCTGGTTTCTGCCTAAGGCTGACGACCTTCGTGGTAGGGCGTCACAAATGTGGTAAGCTACCACGAATGTCGTCACACAGTTTTCAGCCTGACATGCTGGAGTAAAATAGGAATAACTCTTTGCTCTGATATCAGATTTAGGCAAAATTTGTATCATTGGAAAGATAATTCAATTATCTATCTGTTGATAGGTCATGAACTCAAAAATTTCAAGTATAATGAGAGATATGCTCGTTTGAAGTTGACTATACCACTATCCTTCTCAAGAATTCAATCGGTAAGGAATGTTTTGATTCGTCTGATAGATGGGAGTTATTTGAAGCCTTAATATACATCTAACTTAGTCATAAAACTATAAAATAACCATGATGTACTATGCATGATCTTGGTACATGGCTCTAATATTGGTTTGGATATTCGGTATATAACAATGCATAAGGTATATGATAACCTTCCTAATCATGTGGGGTCTAAAAGGCATAGAACCTGTTGCAGCGTTGTCCGCCAACTTCACTAAATGAGGCACCTTGCTGATACTACAGATAAGCATCCCTACCTCTCTATGAACATTGGACATTTCCTTAATCTGTGGCCTAACTTTTTACACTCAATACAAATATCGCTACCAGCCATACACATACACTTGTAGTCCTTACCATACTTCTTGAAAATTGAATTAGCTTGACCACTATTCATACTACCTTATGACTTAGAGCCTATTACTCTATCCTAACTATCTTGCATGAGCATGGATCACTAGTAGATGATAGGGCTGGAGCTGAAGATTTTTGATAAAACTAAGAACCATTACCACTATTTAACCTCTGCTGGGAGAAATTAAAGCTATAGTTTTTGGCCCTCTTACTCTTTCTTTCCTTCTTCTTGATTTTCTATTCTCCAGTATCACAACATGAACCATCAACCTGGAGATGTCCTTCTCCCTAATCAACATAGCAGTCTTATATTCTTTGACCACATCCTCATAAATACTAGAAAAAACTTAATCATCCAGGCCTTGGAGTCAATAACCACTGTCGGTGCATACTTAGCCAGTTGAGTAAACTTGAGAGAATACTCTTCATGTTACCCTACTTCAAATTAATCAACTCCTTAACTTTGGCTTTCCTCAAGTAGAAAGAACAGGTATAGAAAAGTAGTAACAAACTCATTCCACTCTACCAGTTCTGTATCCATACCTCTATTATTTTTCTACTATTTTATTTATACCAAGTGTGAGCAGTTCCTTACAACTGATAAGCAACCATATCAGCCCTTTCATTTAGACTGGCACCCATGATATGAGTAACTTTATGAATATTATCTAGGAATTCCTGTGGATCCTCTTCAGACATAGATCCAACGAATACCACAGGATTCATTTGAGTAAAATCTTGAACATCTAGTTACTACCATATTTACTACTGGGTTGGATGGTTCCATAATATTCTGGTTATTCTGATGGCCATGGACTGGGCTAACCCTATTAAATCAGCCCTAAATTCAGCGCAAGAGGCTTGCTCATTCAGAGGGTCTACTGGAACTGGTAGTGCTTGTTGGTTCATATTTTTGTTACTAATTTTGTTTCTTCTTCCGTTGGCTCTTCTAGTAGGCATTTTCTATAAATGTATAGAGAACGAGTTAGAAGATGATTTAATAGAGTTCACATTTTATTGCATGATATGAATATGGAAAAAATAAAACTTTTTCTAAAATATTTCATAGCCTTTCACTCAAAAGTGTGGCGCGCTTCACACCCATGAATAAGACTCTACTTAATGCGACTTTCAGATACCCTAGGATACTTTAAACCTGATGCTCTGATACCAAGTTTATCATGACTCGAGACTACCCCTTTGTCGTAATATGGTACTTAGAGTCAGAAGCGATCTCAAGCTAACTCATGGCCTGGCATAATGCTAAGAATACTGTATAAAACTTACTAACACTATGAAGAAGCTAAAGTCTAAATGATATATAAAGATCAAAACCAAATGTCAATGTTAAAACAAAATAAAAATCATTGGATATAACATAAAGTCGACTCTCTACTCTCTGTCTGAAAACCTCTACTAAGATGAGTTTCTAGGACAAACCCCTAGCCAACTCTAACTATCTAAAAGTTGCAAAGACATAAATAATAATTATTTATATTTAGCTCTCAAAAGACGAGGATTCACCGAAGTACTGTTGTTGATGTAATAAAAATATGTACTAGAAGGGATCTGGATGTTGAACGTCAGAAACTATATTTTAAGACAATGTAGCTCAAAAAACATATGTAATCAGTACTTTGAATGTATTGAGTAAGTGAAATAGAAAATAACAAACATAGGCTAAACATGATGCACGTACATGATATTTGATGCAAGACTAAGTAATAAATATGTGCTTAATAATATATTGAATAACCAAATACTAAGCTATGCAACTATCTGAATTTGAACTATACACTAAGGGATATACCATTAACCGACACACCTAATATGAGCTAATTGGGGTACAACCTTGTAACTTCAGTTGGATGGGTGTTCAGTACATTGCCAAGGTTATGAACACTGACTGACATAGATCCACTAAACTGATGTCCATAAAGACTAAGGTATCGATCTAGGACTAAAGGGTGACCCTTTATAACCTATGATAGCACTGTAGTTTTGGTACTTGAGGACTTCTCCTAAAGGGCTTAGCCTAACTAATAGGTGATCCTTCACCCCTGCGTATGCTTAGTGCTAAGTACTACTCCTAACTGAATAACAACTAATAACTGTAATGCTTAATAATATTAATATTCTAAAGACTAAAAATAAGTACTTTATCTGGAATCATTCAATCAGTAAAACTGAAGGATCAAATATTCATAAACATATGCATGAAATCCTAGGTCATTAGGTGTTTATAACTCGTCAATTCGGAAGAATACAATAACTATGACAATTCCCGTAAATGAAATAAAATACAAAAATTAACAACTCAAGACTCAAATTATGAATTAAACATTATATCGAGGGTTATAATTATAAGCATGGGATGACACTGAAATTCATGGGATAACATGCATCCATGACTCAATTATGACAAAGAACTAAAATATGAAGGTATTCATACTACTCGTGAACCCTAGGCTCCGAAGGAGGATTTAAACTGAGAATTTAGGTTAATATCAAGACTCAATGGGTGAAAGAAAATCCAAATATGAAATCCCATATATATTTGGAGATGAGAACATTGAAGAAATCCTTAAAATTGGAGCTTGATATTGGAGAACCCTAGTGAAACACCCTGGTTTCTGGACCTTGGAAAATTTTCTTGATTTTTAGTTTCTGGGCAAGATGTGAATTAGGGGAACAAGTCATACACTTTAGTACAGGTGGTATGGTCCATTCATGTGCTAAACAATATTGGTTGATGAGATGGATACAGTTATTGGAATGAGTACGATGTGGGTGGTACAAGTTGTATTTGTGGATATGTTTTGTTTGGTTACTTCACTTAACCTTAGACTTGGTAAATTAATTTGGATCTGAGTATGAGTGGATCACCACGAGCCGTAAGCCAGGGTATGAGTCGTACCATGGACTCGTATGATGGTCAGTGTTCAATCCTCTTGGGATTCTATTCTGCCAGGGGTATGATTTAGGGGTACCAGTCATACTCTTGGATATGACATGGGTTTAGGTATGTCGTACATTTGATAGTTTTGGGTCAAAGAGGGAAAACCTAGGGTACGAGAGGTGGGTACCACTCGTACAGGATGGGTACGACTCGTAAGGGTCAGTCATATCCTATTACGAGAATTAAGTGCAGTTTAAGGGAGGGCAATCTAGATATTTTCCCACTTATCCTAATAAGGTCCCACAACTTATATAGCACTTGGGAGGTTATTTGCTCTACTATTCTATTCTTAAACACTTATAAAACACTCTTAAATCCTCTCTAGAGTTCTTGGGCAAATGAAGCTAGGGTTACATCTTAAGGAGTAAATTGGGGCTTATCTTGGTTTAAGGCATGTTATCCTCCCTCATTGTTAGTTCTAACTAAAGGAATGGATTTTATTCAATGTTTTCATGATTTGAATGTTGTATGATTTTAAGTTTTCAAATATAATTTGGGGATTTGGTTATAAATGCTTGGTTATGATTTTTCCATGTTTTAATTATGTGTTTATATGTATTAATGGCGGTTTTGGATAGTTGGTTGCATGGGAATGGTTGTTGGTAATTGGCTTTCATTTTGGAAATACTATGCCCCCAATGTGTTTGATAAAATGCCTATAACAATGTTTTACCATAATATTGGGTTTTTAATGAAACTTATGCATGGTTTAAACTTGGTAATGGAACCCTAAATAATATGAATGGTTTAAATGGTTTTGGAATAGTTTGGCTTAATAAACGTACTTGTGGGATACGAGGGAATCCCCCAAGTTAATATGGTAATGAATACTTGTGGGGTACATGGGAATCCCCCAAGTTAATTGGATAATAGGGTCTATGGATACATAGGAATCCCTTGACCTCTAAAAGGTTTGACTAAGGATAATACTTGCAAGTCATAGGCGGTATGATGATACCACTACTAATAGCCTTTGTTAATAATAATGGAATAATGGTTTGGTTGAAAAATGGTTTTAATTGGGTAATAATGGTGGGGTGTGAAAGCAAACCGTGAAGGTGGGAGTCCAATGGATGAACACTGGAAACTCATATTTGCCGACATAAAGAGTAGGTCATGGCGACCTTATAGATACTTATGAGGTACACAAGAATCCTCTAGGTACACTGCACATATGTATCATGGAGAGTGAAGCGTACATAAGAATCCCCGACTCTTATGGTATCTCGAATTTATGCAGCTACATGCATCGGGGCCCATTTAGGGGGTTACACTGAACCCATATAGCCCGTGGGTAGTTTTAGGATGGTTAAGCTTCACATACCGAGGTTAAAGGTTTTAAATACATGCTAAACTCGATTTCCTTTCTCGGTATGGTTATATACATATGTATGGGTTGCGTGCATATGGATGGTTTTACTTATTTTTCTTAAATGACATTATTTTATCCTTATCCTGAGTTCATGCTAGCGTTCACCCGCTAACCTATCTTTGGACAGCTATATCCCCATACTATGAAGGAATCAATTGTTCTACTCCTCTTGCTTAGCATTCGGACATTCGGGGGTCAGTTTTGGATAAGTGGTAAGCTTTTATTTTTCCAAAACGCTCCATTTTATGGATGTTATTTCATACTTTGGATTATTTATGGATATTGGTTTTGGCTATGGTTGGGGGCATGTCCTAACCAGATCTTGGTATTCTTTTCGTTAGAGGCTTTTGTGGAACCACTATAGGTTGAAATGGGAAGGATCTGTATGGGTGTCAGCCTTAACATTAGTATTGGTATTGGGGCTGACACGGGTTGACTGAATTGTTGGTTGTTCCATCCTCTTTAATCTTGGGATTATATATTTAACTATTAATGAAACTTATTTAGTTACGGTCAGATTTATGGTTTTGACTTGGCTTGGTATAGTTGGACGATTGGTATGGGATGGTTGGACTTGGTTGGATCGGTCACGATCGTGACCCTATCCCAGAGTCTTCACATAAGCTATTATGCTATCTTGTTATATGCTCAAAATTCAGTAAACTCGGGGCAGGAGACTAGAGGTTGGGTTGGGTAGGGGGTGGTCTCCGGTCCAAGTCAAACTTGGGATGCCTATTATGATAAGACCCCGAGCCGGGTTGTGTCAAGTTGGTATTAGAACAAAGCAATTTCTGGTAGAGTCTTTTTTAGGGGTATTTAGCATGCCACACTCATAAGAGAGAGGCTATAGGATATTTAGGAATGTTTCACTTTTATGGTATTCTGTTTTCAAGCTTGGAGTCTGAGTCTTGGAATTTTTCTCTAATCCTTGGTTGTTCATTTTTCAGATCATGCCTTGACGATTTGGAATATAAAGAAATTTTTCTATCCCATCTAGGGATGATGTTGATGAGGTACGTCCTACACCTGGAGTTCACACACGATCTCAGGGTCCTATCCCTGATTGTTCTGGAATTCCCCTAGTTGCTACTAGTCCTCCTCAGGGTGAAGTGACTAATGCAGAATTTTGCTAATCTATTCATACTATTGCTCAGTTGGTTGCTTCTCAGGCTAGGCATGGGTTATCTGCTGAGGCCACAATGTTTAGCCAGTTTATGAAGCTGAAGCCTCCTACTTTTACTGGTGTGAAGGTGGATGAGGATCCTCAAGGTTTCTTGGATGAAATAGAAAAATAATTCTGGGTGATGCTGGCCACTAATGTGGAAGGGGTGAATTTTGCAGCCTATCAGCTCAAGGATATTGTGTACCACTGGTACGAGAAATGAGATAGGGATAGAGGTGGTATAGAGGAGTTGTCCTTATGGGATGCTTTTTCTAATACTTTTCTAGATCGTTTCTTTCCTTAAGAGTCGAGGAAAACAAATATGAAGGAGTTTATGAATCTCAAGCAAGGTAAAATATCTTTCAACGAATATGCCTTGAAGTTTCATCAACTGTCAAGGCATGCTCCTGATTTGGTGGCTGACATAAGGGCGAGAATGAGAAAGTTCACTTTTGGGCTTTCTCGAGATCTGATACTTGAAAGCAAAACTACTTTGCTGATTAAGGATATCAATATTTTAAGGTTGGTTGTCCACATACAGCAGGTAGAGGAAGAAAAGAATAAATAACCAAAATTTGGGGAAATGATGGGTAAGAGGAGTAGGCTCTTTGAGCAGAGTTGTTCTCAGCAGTAGGGCAGTTGGGATGGAGGTAAATGGCTAAAGAAGAAGTAGGAGAGTTTGGGTTCCTTCTTCAGCTAGTGCTCCTTACCCTAGGTAGTCAGGTAACAGGCGTCCATAAGGTGGGGATAATTTTTAGGCACAGGGTACCTAATCTCAGGTGAGTGGCGATCATTCAGCTTCTCCATGACCTTCTTTCTAGTTCTATGGTCGTCTTCATCAAGGCTATTATGATGAAGACAGGAATAAGTATTTTAAATATGTCCAGCCAGGCCAAGCCATATGCTCAAAAATTATCTGATCGAAAAGGGTGCATCGAGAGCCGTCAAAGCTCTGATCGGTTCATCTTCTGCTTCTGTACCTAGTGGTGTGGCTTTGGCGTCTACTCCTACTTTTGGTACTAGCACAGGCTGAAATAGGTTGTATGCTCTTGCATTTCGATAGGAGTTTGAGGCATTACTTGATGTCGTTACTGGTATGTTACAACTCTTTTCTCATGACATGTATTATCTGCTTGATCTGGGGTCCACTCTTTCTTATGTGACCCCATTTGTGGTTGTATGTATTGGTTTTAATCCTGAGATTATTTTGGATCCTTTTTTTGTTTCTACCCCGATAGGTGACTCAGTTATTACTAAAAGTGTGTATAGAGGGTGTGTGGTTTCAGTTGGTAGCAAGAAGACCTTGATAGATCTGTTTGAGCTGGATATGGTAGATTTTGATGTTATTCTGGGGATGGATTGGTTACACTCTCATTACGCTTTCTTAGATTGTTGGACCTATAAGATTATCTTTAGGTTTCCTGGTGAACTGGTTATAGAGTAGGAGGGTGGTTTGCTAGATCCTAGGAGGGTTTATTTATTATCTTAGATCTCAGAGGTTAATCTCTAAAAGGTGTCTTTATCACTTAGTCTGGGTTAAAGATTCTAACTTGGAATGTCCTTCTCTATATTCAGTTCTAGTGGTAAATGGTTTCCTGAGGTTTTTTGGATGCTCTTCCTGGTGTTCCTCAGGATAGGGAAATAGATTTTGGTATTGATTTGCTTCTGGACACTCGTCCAATATCTATCCTCCTTATAAAATGGCTCCGACTGAGTTGAGAGAACTCAAGGAGCAACTTAAGGATCTTCTGAATAAGGGGTTTATTCGTTCTAGTGTATCCCCATGGGGTGCACCGGTGTTGTTCGTACGCAAGAAGGATAGTTCTCTTCGGATGTGAATTGACTATCAATAGTTGAATAAAGTGACGGTCAAGAACAAGTATCCTCTTTCAAGGATAGATGACTTGTTTGATCATTGCATGGTGCCAAGTTCTTCTCTAAGATAGATCTTCGATCTGGGAATCATCAGCTTAAGATTAGGGAGGAGGATATCCCTAAGAGGGTTTTTCTACTTGGTATGGGAACTTTAAATTCTTGGTTATGTCATTTAGTTTGACTGACGCTCCTGCGATGTTTATGGACTTGATGAACAGGGTTTTCAGGCAGTTCTTAGATCTCTTTGTCATTGTGTTTATTGATGATATTCTGGCTTATTTCAAAAGTGAGGTGGATCATGCTAATCACCTCCGTGTGATGTTGCAGACCTTGAAGGAACAACAGTTGTATGCCAAGCTCCTTAAATATGAGTTTTGGTTAAACGCTTTGACTTTTATTGGTCATGTTATTTCTAGTAAGGGGATCATAGTGGATCCTTAAAAGGTGGTGGTGGTTAAAAGATGGCCTAAACCCACGACTCCAATTGATATTCAGAGCTTCTTGGGTTTGGCTGGGTATTATTAGTGATTTGTGAAAGGCTTTTCAGTGATAGCTGCTCCTTTGACTAAGTTGGCTAAGAAAAAGGCAAAGTCTTCTTAGTCAGATGCTTGTGAGGAGAGTTTTGAGAAGTTGAAAGATAAGCTAACTTCGGTTGATATTTTCTGAGGGTAGTGAGGGGTTTCTGGTTTATTGTGATGTATCTAGGGTGGGACTTAGTTGTGTCTTGATGCAGCATGGGAAGGTGATTGCCTCTACTTCTAGGCAGCTGAAGGTGCATGGAAGGAATTACCCTACCCACGATTTGAAGCCGCTGGTGGTGGTTTTCACTTTAAAAATATAGTGGCATTATCTATATGGAGTGCACATCAACATCTTTTTCGATCATAAGAGTCTACAATATGTGTTAACTCATAAGAAGCTAAATCTCAGGCAGATGAGATAGTTGGAGATTCTTAAGTACTATGATATAAGTCTTCACTATCACCCAAGTAAAGCTAACGTGGTTGCTGATGCTCTTAGCGGGTTGTTCATGGGGTGTTTGGCTCTTGTGGAGAAAGGAAATTAGGAATTAGTGAAAGATATTCACTACTTGGCTAATCTTATGAAAATCAAGAGCAATATGAATATGCAAAAGGTAATGGTGTTTGAGATTTATGGTGATGGTACCATACCAAGGGAGGTTGTATGTTCCTGATGTCAATGGTTTGTGGCAAAGGATCTTGGCCGAGGCACATGAGTCGCGCTATGTTGTACATCCTGGCTCGAAGAAGATGTATCATGATCTCAAGAAGATGTATTGGCGGAATGGTATGAAAAGGGATGTGGCTGATTTTGTGTCCAAATGCATGGTGTCTCAATGAGTTAAAGTTGAGCACATGAAGCCTGGTGGGTTGTATCAAGAAATTGATTTGCCCATATGGAAATAGGAGGTAATCAATATGGATTTCGTTACCGGACTTCCTCGGTATCAAAACCAATTTGATTCGGTTTGGGTCATCGTGGATAGGATGACAAAGTATGCTCACTTCTTCCCAATGAGGAATACTTTTTTGGCGAAGGATTATGCGAATTTATATCTTCACGAGATTGTGAAGCTGCATAAGGTACCTATTTCAATTATCTTTGATCATGGTACGCATTTTTCATCTCATTTTTGGCGGGGTTTTCAGAAAGGATTGGGTACTAAGGCGAGTCTGAGTACTGCTTTTCATCCTCAGACGGATGGGCAAGTGGAAAGGACTATTCAGACATTGGAGGATATGCTTCGGGCATGTGTGATTGATTATGGTGGTAATTGGGTTGAGCATCTACCTTCGGTAGAGTTTGCTTACAACAATAGCTATCATTCTAGTATTGATATGGCCCCTTTTGAGGCATTGTATGTTAAGAGGTATAGATATCCTATTGGATGGTTTGAGCTTGGTGAGGTGGACATGATTGGTCCGAATTTTGTTTATCAAGATATGGAAAAAGGTAAAGGTGATTCGGGATAAGATTAAGGCTGCCCAAAGTCGCCAAAAGTCATATACGTATGTAAGGCAAAGAGACTTGGAGTTTGAGGTTGGGGATAAGGTGTTCCTAAAGGTATCTCCCATAAAGGGAGTAATGCGATTTGGTAAAAAGGGGAAGCTCAGTCTCCGGTATGTTAGTCCTTATGTGGTTCTGCGAAGGGTTGGAAATATGGCTTATAAATTGGAGTTGCCTTCTAGTTTGAGCTCCGTTCATCTGGTATTTCATGTTTCCATGTTAAGAAACTAAATTGGTGATCCTTCTTCGATTGTTACTTTAGAGAGGTTAGGTATCTCAAACTCTCTGTCTTATGAAGAGGTCCTGATTGATATCTTGGATAGGCAGGTTCGTCAGTTGCAGACCAAGGATGTGGCTTCGGTTAAGGTTCTTTCGCGAAACCATAAGGTGGAATAAGCTACATGGGAAGCGGAGGAGGCCATGAAATCCAAGTATCTGCATTTATTTTTGCTCCTGGGATTCGTGCGCAAGGTATGTGTTCTTCAACACATCTTTATTTTCTAAGTTTTTTAAAGAAAAGATTAATATCTTTGCATCTTTGTTTTCAAACTTTGTTAAATATTGGGAATATATTTGATGATGCAAATGACTCGCGCGTGTGGTTACCCCCACCTTGTCCGTCATTCAGGGATAAATGTTCCTAGTGGGGAGGTTGAAACACCCTGATTTCTGGACCTTAGAAAATTTTCTTGATTTTTCGTTTATGGGTAAGATATGACTTAGGGGAATGATCCATACACTTGGGTACAGGTGGTATGGTCCAATTGTATGCTGACCAATATTGGTTGATGGGATGGATTTAGTTACTGGAATAGATACGATTTGGGTGGTACAGTCGTATATGTGGATATGGGTTGTTTGGTTACTTCACTTAACATTAGACTTGGTAACTTAAGTTGGATCTGAGTACGAGTAGCTCACCATGAACCGTAAGCCAGGGTATGAGTTGTACCATGGACTCATATGGTGGTAGTGTTCAGTCCTCTTAGGATTCTATTCTACCAGGAGTATGGTTTATG
The DNA here is from genome assembly GCF_002878395.1 of Capsicum annuum. Classification (NCBI taxonomy): domain Eukaryota; kingdom Viridiplantae; phylum Streptophyta; class Magnoliopsida; order Solanales; family Solanaceae; genus Capsicum; species Capsicum annuum. Next base: position 34,616,156 of record NC_061113.1, on the reverse strand, counting down.
GGTACTAGTCGTACACTTGGATACGACTTAGGTTTGGGTGTGTCGTACATTGGACAGTGTTGGGTCCAAGGGGGAAAGCCTAGGGTACGAGAGGTGGGTACCACTCGTATAGAATGGGTACGACTCGTAAGGGTCAATCGTACCCAATGATGGGAATTAAGTGCTATTTAAGTGAGGGCAATCTGGATATTTCCCCACTTATCCTAATAAGGTCCCACGAATTATATTGCAGTTGGGAGGTTATTTTCCCTACTATTTTATTCTTAAACACTTAGAAAACAATCTTAAATCCTCTCTAGAGTTCTTAGGCAAAGGAAGCTAGGGTTTCATCTTAAGAAGTAAATAAGGGCTTGTCTTAGTGATTTCTCTCCATCATCATCTTCGTTTAAGGCATGTACTCTTCCCTCCTTGTTAGTTCCAACTAAAGGAATGGATTTTATACAATGTTTTCATGATTTGAATGTTGTATGATTTTGAGTTTTCAAATATAATTTGGGGGTTTGGTTATAAATGCTTGGTTATGGTTTTCTCATGTTTTAATTATGCTTTATATGTATTAATGGTGGTTTTGGATAATTGGTTGCATGGGAATGGTTGTTGGTAATTGGCTTTGGTTTTGGAAATACTATGCCCCCAATGTGTTTAATAAAATGCCTATAACAATGTTTTCACCATAATATTGGGTTTTCAATGGAACTTATGCATGGTTTAAACTTGGTAATAGAACCCTAAATGATATGAATGGTCTAAATGATTTTGGAATGGTTTGGCTTATTAAACATACTTGTGGGGTACAAGGGAATCCCCCAAGTTAATATGGTAATGGATACTTGTGGTGTACATGAGAATCCACTAAGTTAATTAGATAATAGGGTCTATGGGTACATGGGAATTGCTTGACCACTAAAAGGTTTGGCTAAGGACTATACTTGCAAGTCATAGACAGTAAGACAATACCAATACTAATATCCTTGATTAATAATAATGAAATAATATTTTGGTTGGAAAGTGATTTTAATTAGGCAATAATGGCGGGGTGTGAAAGCTAACCGTTAAAGTGGGAGTCCAATAAACACTGGAAACTCATGCTTGCCGACATAAGGGGTAGGTCATGGCGATCTTATATGATACTTATAAAGTACACGAGAATCTTTTAGGTACACTGTACATATGTATCATGGAGAGTGAAGGGTACATGGGAATCCCCGGCTCTTATGGTATCTCCGTTTCGTGCGGCTACACGCATAGGGGCCTGTTCAGGGGGCTACACTGGACCCATATAGCCCGTGGGTGGTTTTAGGACGGTTAAGCTTCACCTACCCAAGTTAAAGGTTTTAAATGCATGCTAAACCCGGTTCCTTTTTCTGGCATGGTTATATATATATATATATATATATGTATGTATGTATGTATGTATGTATGGGTTATGTGCATATGGATAGTTTTATTTGGTTTTCTTAAATGTCATTATTTTATCCTTATACTGAGTTCATGCTAGAGTTCACCCACTAACCCATCTTCGAGCGACTGTATCCCCATGCGATAAAGAACCAGCCGTTCTACTCTTCCTGCTTAGCATTCAGACATTCGGGGGTCAACTTTTGATTGAAGTGGTGAGTTTTCATTTTTCTGGAAGGCTCGATTTCATAGATATTATTTCATACTTTGGATTATTATGGATATTGGTTTTGGCTATGATTGGGGGCATGTCCCAACCGGATCTTGGTATTCTTTTTGTTAGAGGTTTTTGTGGAACTACTATGGGTCAAAATGGGCAGGATCGGTATGGGTGTGAGCCTTAGCATTGGTATTGCTGTTGGGGCTGACACGGCTACCTGCATTGTTGGTTGTTCCATCCTCTTTTATTTTGGGATTATATATTTAACTATTAATGGAACTTATTTGGTTATGGTCGGATTTTTGGTTTTGGTCTATCTTGGTATGGCTGGATGGTTGGTATGAGACGGTTTGACTCAATTGGGTCAATCATGATCGTGACCCTATCCCAGAGTCTTCATATAAGCCATTACGCTATTTTGTTATATGCTTGAAATTCAGGGCAAAGGACTGGAGGTTGGGTTGGGCTTTGGGGGTGGTCTCCGGTCCTGGTCGAACTTGGGGACGCCCATTATGACAAGGCCCCTGGTCGGGTTGTATCACCTAGTTTGGCTTCTAGGGAGGAAATCACCTTTTTCTTTCTCTGTAATGCTAATTGTCGAGTGTTTTCTAATTGATGACGGACATAGGATAATATTAATCTGAATAATCAACTTTGGGGTGACCTAAATGACGTAGTTTTGGTGTTAAAAGAGTGGGAAAAGACTATAAATCCCCTTATAAAATGTGACTAAAAATCTACAAAATTGAGTAGTATGGACCATCCTATGATCGTTGGACCGACCTATGATCGTGTGTGGTGTTCGTTTGGACCGACCTATGATCGTGTGTGGTGCTCATAGTTGAGTGGTTGCATGGGAGGCTCTCTGGACTTGATCATATGATCCATGGTATAATTTTGGAATACATCTAAGCCGTACTTTGGTTCATAGGTTGAAAGTCCAAGCCAGATTAGTTTTAGGACTCACGATCGCACTTTAGATCATGGTTTTAAACCAAGACCGTAGGTGTACTTGTAATTTTCAGGTGTTTGGGACTGTTTCAATCATATGAGAGCATTGTACGATCATACAATCTCACCAAGATCATACCTACACTCGTAGGTTCTCACCGTTGGATAATGTCTCACTAAAATAGCCATAACTCTTAGCTCTAGAACCAGATTAAGGTAAAACTAGATTCATTAGAAAGAAGACTCAAATACCTTTCATTTAGTTGGTTTTGAGCTAAAAAATACTTCAAAATATATGAGTTGTGATCTTTTAAAATATACTATAAAAGGATTCTTCATAAGAAATCAATCGATAAGGAATGTTTTAACTTGGCGTTGAGCTAGGAGTTACTTATGGCCTTAATACATGTCTAAATCACTTCTCATACTACCAAAATATGATGTTTATTCTATATGTACTTGAAGCATGGTTCTAATATTAGGTTGAAATTTTAGGGTGTTACAATCTTTCTCTATGTTTGTAGCTTGGGGCGCATACTCACGAACAAGAAACTTTACACCTGCAAATGCTGCTGCACCAACTAGTTTTGCATGTTGGAAATGTCTCTGAACGATCCCTCAAAATTTATTTGGGACCTCATAGAAATAAATCAAATATATTACTAGGTTATTTTGATGTTTCGGACTCAATGATAATGTCAGATTTTTAAAAAGAGGCCGTTTAATACAAATTAACCCCTAGGATCCGTAAAAGCTTATTTTAAAACTACTTTTTGAACAAAGAGTCAAAATACCAAATAAATATTCCAAACCGAAAACAACCCCTCTACTAACCCAAGATCGATATTTCAAGTTTAATAAGACTATCCAAATCGCCATTCGGTGCTCAAAAGATAAAATATTAACTGAAGTCAAACTTATGACTTTTAAAGTCTTCTAGAGTCTTAAATTCTCCCAAATCATTCTCAAATGTATTGGGGATCATGCCAACCATCTCCACACCTTATAATCAGCATGTAACAACCATGAAAAATAGAAAAATGGTCAAAACACATAAAAAGGAAAAATTTAACACCTCAGGTTGTTACAAAAATAAAGTTTAGTGAGTGTCTAGTTGAAATATATTGACAAATTTTAAGAATAGACTATTATTTCTTGTTCTTATATTAGTTTATTCTGTCGAATGTTTTTGTTCTTGAGTTGGGAGTCTTTCGGAAACAACCCCTCTACCTCACCTTTGAGGTAGTGGTATTGATACGAGTCAAATGTCCACCTTAGCTTTTGATGACATCTTTGAAGGCCAACACCTAAAGGCTCAAGACTTGGTCACCCCAAGAGCACAATGATACACAAGGAAGGATCATTTTGAGCATGACTTAAAGCAATCTCGGGTGTGGAAGGTTGCTTGGTTGCTTACATTGATGCTAACCCGAGAATCACAAGCCTTGAAGTATGAACCATACTCGGTTTTTGAGAGCATTGAAAAGGTGTCATTCATTCAAGTTATAACATACCTTGGTTGCCCCTACATTAAAGGTATTTTATACATTAAATATGGTGTATTTACACACCATGGCAGCCCCTCTCATTAAGGGCAAAGTGGTATTTTTATCTTCATTTGTAATATATTATAAATAGGCCCCTTCAGACTTATTTTTCACTAGTTTTGGAAGAATGAAAGATTGAAACACAAATCCTCTCTCTTGAGAGTAGAACACTTTAGGTAATCTTAGTTTAGGGCTTGGAAAAGCTAATATTGATCTTTGCTTGGAAACGATGAATCTTGAGGTGAGTTGATTCCCTTGGCAGTCACCGTAAAAGTGTGGTTTGAATTATTACATTCATTAGGGGGTTTTGAGTTTAATACACTCTTTAGTTCTTAATATTGTGATAATCTTGATCTCACTATCTATCCTTTACTTTTGTTGTTGTTATCTTGTGTAGTGGACTGTTTTGGGTCCTTTATTGAATCCGAAACTTGTGTTATTGTTGTTCATCTTGTTCATCACGCTTTGTAGCTGTTTTTTGGTGATATATACATCATTGTATCTTGTATTCTTCTTGTTGATAGCGAATCCGAGAGTGGTCTCCAAAAAGGTCCTCGAATCCTTAAAATTTGCGGATTGTTTTGGAGTTATTTCGTGTTTCTCTTGTCTTTATTGTATCAGGTATGGATTGTCTACATTTTACCTGCCTCAAACTCTATTTTGTGGGCATATAATGAGTATGTTGTTATTGTTGTTGTTGTTGTATTAAGGACCCATTTTGTCATGCAAGATGAAATCATTATTTGAAATCATGATGATATGTAACACCCCGAAAATGGGTCCCGAGACGTCACACGGTGCTCAAGACTACGAGTAGCCTTAAGCTAACCTTATAAGCCATCTACTAAATCTGAAACTCATAATAGGGAAGTACAGATATACAATCAAGCTAAAATGCAGAATTCTGTATGAGCTAAGCTGAAAATATCGAAATATAATATTTGAAAATACTAAACTCAAGAGTCTGATCAATCAATACTGAAAATCTGAAGCATATCTAGCAGTCTGACAAGCCTCTACCACTAATGCTAGAGTGTCACTGGGACAAACCCCCAGCTGACTCGAACTGTCTAAAAATACTGAATCATCTAAACTAATAAGCTAAAAAACTGAATGACTAAGTCCCCGAACTATGAGGACTCACCAACTATCGGGATGTAATGGAGATGCTCAAAATCACTCACGTTGCTGAAGCTGAGCACCTGGACCTACATTATGAGACAATGTAGCACATAGACGTATATGTGGATCAGTACTTCTGGATTGTACTGAGTATATGGGAGTGAATGCATAAGTAAATCAATATCTCAATATTATTATAAATTTGTAAAAGAATGCATGCTAAATGTAGATGACTCACATAAGCTGGAATATCTAAAAACTAAAAATCATAATCACATAAGCTGGAATAGAAAAATATGGTTCATAGATCTAGTGAGTCATAACATTTAGTTTCTAAAAGTTGTACTTGTGTTCTATCTTAAAATCATGTTGTCCAAGTGTAGAAAAGACTCACTTTTACATATGAAATCTGAAAGCTAACATCTGTAACTAATGTTTCATACAAGGCAAAATCTGAATAAAGTTTGTGAGCCTTTACACTTAGTTTCTAAAAGCTTTTATGTTATTCTTTACTCTTTTCTGCAAGTTGTATGGAGGTTCTTCTAACCGACATACACTATGTGAGTTATCATAGTGTCCAACGTCTAGTTCCCTTATGGGAAAACCTCACGTTGGGGAGAGGTGTCATGCTCTTGCTAAGGAGTATAACCTATCTAAGTGATCACACCTGTAACTGTCATCCATATAGAAATGAAAACAATCTGATAATCTGTACCTACATTGATTCGTAGTTCTGAGGCATGTAAATATACCCAACTCGGTACTAAATACTACTCCCTTTAAATCTGTATGCTCATTCTGTAGGAAATTCACTTTTAAAAACTAATATAAGAGTTTCTAATGAAAACCTCTTGTAAATCTGTTTATTATACACTGTAGCTAAATTTGTAAAGTGGATTCCATATCTAAGCTGAGATCAAAAGATCAAATCTTTATTCAAAATCTAAATATAACAAATCATGGGATGCTTAAAAGCATAATCTTCTTAAAATAACAACATTCAAAGTAGGGCTAATAACCCATACATTAAATTCATGTCAAATCATAGTAAAGTTCATGCTTAGTAATGAAAGCATTGAAATTCAATTCTAAATCTGGAAATTTATATCATACGCATGAAAATATGAAAGTAAACATGCAATTCAACCTCTAAATCACTTGTAATCTCATAATCTTGCAAATATCAATATTGGGTATGAACCCTAATTTGAATCTCATGTAATTTCATATAAAACTCAACTTCAAAACTAATTTTGGGCACAAGAATGAAAGGATTATCGTTGTTGAAAAAACCCACATACCTTAATTGATGATTAGATGGAGAAACTTGAACTTTTAGTTCCTATTTGTGCTCTTGAAGATAGATTCTTGAAGTTATTGAATTGGTAATCTTTAATTTTGAGCTATCTTGGAAAAAGAATGGTGGAATTTGGATTTCTTGGGAATGAAGGTTTGAAGTTCTAGGGTTTCTTTGAGAGAAAGTTGATGAAAAGTGAGCATAATAGGCTTAGAATAGGTTTAATCCTCTGTTATTCGCGATTTGGGGGTTTGGAAAAAGACTAAATTGCCCTTTTAAAATTTTACTCGAAACTGGAAATCCCAATTTTGCCTCCCACAGCGATGCGCCGCTATCGTGGTGGCTTACTGAAAAAAGGACGATCGCCATTTCGGCCTCTGGCATGACGCGACGTAATCGCGTTGCGTCACTAGAAAAGAACGAGTGCCATTTTGCACTCCACCACGATGCGGTGTCTGTCTAATTGAGAATTTTGATGCGATATAGGCTAATTGCGGTAAGTTACTGGAATGGAACGAACAGTAACTGGAGCTTCACCGCGACGCGGGCCAATCGCGATGCTTTACTGAAATCGGACAATTGTGAATTTGTCCTTCATCGCGACGCGGTGCTTATCGTGGTGATCTACTGCTTTTACTAAAATCACCATAACTTCTTAACCGAGTATCGGGTTTAGGCGAATTGGTATTGTTGGAAAGCTGATCAATTATCTACACATTGGTGGGTCTAGAACTTGAAAATTCTACACGCATCAAGAGTTATACACTTTCAAAGCTAACCCTTGACACACTAGGCGCTAAACTGAGCTAGAAAAAGTATGGGGTATTACATCATATGAGATAGTATAATCATTCTTTTACAATCTTACAAAATAAGCAAAAGTTCATAAAGAAGATATGATACACTAACACAAAGCTATTCTAAAAAAATTGCAACATTTATTAATCAAACTTTTGTTCAACTAAAAGTAAAAATGAACATGAGTTGTAGTTTAGTCCTCTTCAACAGAATCCTCCTACATAGCATGGATAATCTCCTCACATTGAGCAAGTATTTCGAAAGGACGAAACATCATTGTTATTTTGATCCATTAGTTGGTGAAGATCAAGAGTAATAATACCAACTATAAGTGAATTGTAATTCACAAGAAAGTATAATACACTATCATAAATCTATTCTAAAAAAACACAATACTTATTGATCGAACTTTAGTTCAATAAAAGATAAAATTTGTGGTGTATTCTCTAATATAAACCTCCTACATAGCACGGACAATCTCCTCATGTTGAGCATGTATTTATCGATCAGATGACCGAGAATACAAAACGATATTGTTACTTTGAGCCATTTGTTGGTCGAGATCAAGAGTAATAATACCAACTATAAGTTAATTATTAACATCTGCAATAAATGGTTGGTTTATATAAAAAGGTGAAATTTCTTACAAGATATAATCTTGTGGGTTAATGTTTATATTAAAAAAATAAAATCATGATATAAAATCGCATGTCCAAACACTAATTTCATATCATGATCTCAAATTACAAGATGAAATCACATATTCAAATTCCTACTAACTAAATGTATAATAATTTTGACGAACACCATATTTTTTTTGACGAAAACCCTATTCTATTGCTCCGACTTGGTATTAGGTAACTTAGATAAAATTTCTCATTTTTAACCTCCTCTTCCCCTTCTAGTTATTCTTATCCAAAAATCCTACGTGTTCGTTAAAATTGTCATATCTTTATCCGAGTTAATAAATACCCCTAGAACAAAAAACATATGTGTTATGAATTTGAATCATCAAGAAAATAAAATAGAAAGAGAGCTTTTAAGATATTTTTTACTTTTTAGATATAAATGTGATATTTTGGGGGGCAATAAACTATAAATTATTACCATACCATCAATCAATTACACCTAAGAGCGTCTATACCCTTGGTTGTCAAAAAACAAAATTTAGTGAACCTCAGAGCTAATTATAAATTGCAAAAAGTAAATGACTACACTATCTCCTTCTCTTAGTTCCTTTGAACATGTCTACCCTTTCTTTAACTACACTTTGGACTTGTTGAGCCACAAAATTTGTCTGTACAATTACCCCTTTTAAAATTTTGTAATTCCTAGTTAGCCATGCTTGATATACTACTGCGCTTTATCCTTTAGGGTGTCTTGCACACATTGTGGTTCCAAATTTATTCCAATATACGTTTTAATTACCCTTCAAGCATCCCTAAACTATATACATTCAGGACGCGCATAAGTATACATTACACATTCAACATTACCCTATCCGGCACCTATCATCTACAACCTATCTTTGAAATGTCATCAAATGGTTCAAATGTCATCAGGTTGTGATCTTTTCTTTCTCAAATGCAGCCTGAGTTTGGTTGACTAAACTATGTAGCACTTGTTTAAGTCTACTATACATCAATTTGGAGATATATTTGCACACAATATTAAAGTAGGCAAATGGTGAACTAACTTGCATTTACATGCTTATTCACCTCAGGAATTAAGATGATTACTATGGCATTAAGTTGTTGCAACAACTTACTATTCTAAAAAAAATCCAGAATTACATCTGTTAGCTATGCCCTTACTATATCCCAAGAGTCTCTGAGGAAACCACTATTATAGCTTTCTTTACTTTCTTCATTTTATAACCATTAAGTAATGTCATTTGTTAGGACACTATCAAAAAACCATAGATAGTGTAGTCCCAATCTTTAGGAACATCTGGCAAGCTTTATGTCTTGGTGTTTTTCCTATTTCTCCAAGAAGTTTAGTGCAGTTCTGGAGAAAGATCTCAATAATCTTTTGTGGCTCAGTATGGGTTTACGTATGATCATCTTGCAATTGTATCACTACCTGAGCTAGGCTTCTCTACTTTAGAACTGAGTAAAAGTACTTAGTAACATCACCAAGCCAGATCTATGTAGCTTTGCTTCTTTGAACCAATTGTTTTTCTGCCATATAACTCACTTTCTTGAACTCTTTTCCAACATCTCTTTCTCCTTATGCAAGTGATGATTACGGGTATCATTTTGTAACTTGTTATGGACATCTAATAGCTTCCCTCTAAGGTCAGTTACTTCAGCCAATATATTACTTAAATGCTAAAAGTGTATCCCCTCAGTACAATTTTCAGCTTCTTAAGTTTAGTGGTGACTTTATATATATAATGGCCTTTGACCTGGTACAGTTATCCCTCTCTCATCATACAATGGCCTTTGACCTGGTACAGTTATCCCTGTCTCATCAAGTTCTGAAACTATTGGTGTTGACTCTACATATTAGAGTACTTAAAAAGAGGTCTTTCCCTTGGCACAATACCTTCAAGTTTAACATGAATTGAGCTATGGTCACTTACCCCTTCATTGAGGAAATAATAGTTACACCTAAGCATCTCATCTACCCATACACTATTTATTAAAGACCAGTCAATAATACCCTATTAGTTTCTCCTTTATCATTCCAAGTTTAATTACACCTAGTACTATCTATTTCCTCTTACAAACAAGTATTTAGGCATTTTTGAAAATCAACTAGCTCTGCTAAAGAGACAAGGTTGCCCCCTACTCTATCCCCACTATGCTATACTGAATTGTAATCCCATAAAACCAACCAAGGGATGTGCATCCCAATACTCAACTTACACAAATAACTTCATAGGTCTTTTCTTTCCCCTCTTCCATTGTGGGCATGTACAAAAGTGACATGAATTTTTGTTGTAGTTTAAAATCTTTGACTAAGCATGTCACAGCTTGAGCATTCTTAGAACAAATAGTAACTTCAGGTTTATCTTCTCTCCAATCAACCCAAATTCTCCCATTATAGTGAGAGACGCGATCAGAGTGATACTTTTAGCCACTAAACATACTATCTGCTATATTTATCTTAGCCTCAAGTAGACCAAATATATAAGTTTTAACTGATTACAGAAGAATTTTACCTCGCTTTATTTTCTGAGACCTCTAACATTTCAACAGATTAGGTTAACTAGTCCCCACAGAGATTGGTCTAGTATCAACCATATTTTTCACTCCAGTGTATTCCACTTCCACATGCTGCTCAAAGGTTTGAAAAGAGTTTGTTGTAGGAATTGTTGAGGAAGATGGAGGTTGTACATTTCTCTTAAACACTCTCCTCTGAATTCTATTTCCTACAATTTTTGCTCTTGGACCTTTTTCTTCCCTCTACCAACTTGAGTTGCAATTGGTTTCCTCTCCAGCTGGTTACCTTTGGATCTAGTTGCTTTTCGAGGTGTAATTTCCTACATTCCTCTATTTTATGACTATACATATGATAGTGTTCACATATGGAAGGCTTCCAATCATAAGTCACCTTCTGTGTGAGCCACTACTCTCTTTTCATTCTTAAACAACACTTCATCAGGAAAATCTCCATCCACCCTGACCTCAACAAGTAGCTTTCCAAAGCTTAAGCCCAGTTTTTTTAGGGTGTTGGTCAACCATCAAAGGCTTCCCCACTAAGCTGCCTATCTTACTAAGTCCTCTAACACTCTAGTATTTAAAATCTAATCTGGATAGCTTAATCCATATAGGAACAGTCAATAATTACTCCTTCAAAAACTCCATCTCTTGGGACTAAGCTTTGATAATAAGAGGTTTATTGTCAAAATAGTAGTTACCTCCTTGTAGAATCTTTAATTTACCCTCTTCTGTGTCAAATCGAACCAAAACAATACCATATTTCCCCATATATCCATTGTATGTAACTATTTAAGACAAAAAGGGAGGGTGATATCCTAGGACTTAACAGACAATAATGCTTTGCCAATGATCTAATTCAGAGCTAATATCATCCAATTAAATTTCCCCTATCAGTTCGTCTCCTATACTCTCAGGGTTAACATATTACAGTTTGAAACATGAATTAGCAAGTTTTGATATGTCGAAAGTTTTCCAAATTGAATTTACCTTCACAACATGCCTTTTCTCAGATCCCCTCATCTGTGTGCCCCTATTTAGCTGGTCATCAACTTGATCCATCTCGTTTCCTCATGATATTTTTGAACTTGCTCCAGAGATATGTTATGTCCATTCTTAGACTGTAGCTTCCACCAGAGTAGGAGGTATCACTGGTGTAGATAAATTAGTTTGGGTCATAATTCTCGTGATACTTTATTGGTCAATAATCGCTATTGCTCCATGAGGCTTTGTTGGAAGAGGACCTCAATTGATTGACGTTTCCGAATAAGAATTGGATGATCACTTTTCACCGACAAGCTTGCCATTGAACTTTTCGTCAGGGTTGCGTTCTTCGATCTCCTCCCATGGCTGGCGCACGTTAGTTACGTCAAAACATCCACATGTTATTATTATTTAAAATATAAAAAAACTACATAAACTAACTTTAATTACAATAAATAACAATAGTTTGATAAAATTACAACTTATAATAAAAATAGTAATTTTATTTTTTTTTTAAAAGCACGTGATATTACCTCAAACTTTTCACATCCCTACTTTTACTCTACTTTACCAATTTACTTCCCTCCAACTTCTGTTTCTTTTCTTTTTTTTCTCCAATTTCCGCATATCTCTCCCAAGAACTTGATAAAGATCATAGCCACTTTTTAAGCTAAGTATTTCTTTCAGTTAATGCATGTTACTTTTTTCCATTTAATTTTTATTAATGTGTTTAGTGTTCCCATTTTTTTCAATATTAGTTCTGCGAAAATTCTCTATTTCGGATTAATTTTTTCTGTTAAAAGTTATAATGGCTCAACATGCAAATCGAAGTTGTTCAGTTAGAGAAAATCAACCGAAGAATTTACTTACCGATGAAGTACCATCGTTTAGTCTTGGTTTAACACAAGACGAAGTTTTTAATTTGGGTTCTACTAATGTTTTCTCTAATAAAGGTGTTACCATTGAAGAGTTGAGATCTAAGCACCGTAAAGATTCCGAAAAGATTGTGGAAATAATGAAAAGGAAAGGATTGACAAAAACTTCATCTCCCACAAAATTTCAAAAATCAATGAAAAGAAAAAATTCAGATGAAAAAGGAGAATGTAGTAAAATTGCAAATCCCGTTGCATCAGATTCTGAATCTAAACAAGAGAAAGTGGAGGAGGTATGGTACTATTCGAAAATCTTGTTATTGATATGAATTGTATATGTTATGTACAATATATTTTAAATATGTATTTCATATCTAAATTTTGTGTAAGATATTTGTATTTATTAGGTTTCTGTATATATATATTCTTTTGGGAAAGTGGCTGAAATAGCAACTGTAGAAGTGTAATATGTATTCTGAAAATACATATGTTATATAATTTGTATATGTATTGTTATATTATTTTCTTTTTAATTAAATTTGTAATAATCTTGTATTCATAATATACATATGTGTTTGTTGAAATATAATTCTAATATATATTCTGAAAATACATACAGGTTAGATATGTGTTTTTAGGTTTACCTCTAAGATTTTTATTCGATGTTAAGTTGTATTTGGTAGTTATTAGATTTTGAATGTGATATGTAGTTCCTTTTTGTTGAAATGTATTTTTTACATACATAGATGTATTTGTTATTATACATCTTATAAAATAACTATAATATGTATTTCATGAATATATATAAGACAATTTGTATAAACTAGTTTTAAGATGTATTTCATAAATACATATAAGACACTGTTTTGTCATATAAATACATATGTGTTTGTTGAAATTTAATTCTAATATGTATTCTGAAAATACATACAGGTTAGATATGTGTTTTTATGTTTACCTCTAACAATTTTATTCGATATTAAGTTGTATGTGCTAGTCATTAGATTTTGAATGTGATATGTAGTTCCTTTTTGTTGAAATGTATTTTTCACATACATAGTTGTATTTGTTATTATTCATCTTATAAAATAACTATAAGATGTATTTTATAAATACATATAAAAGAATATTTGGATTAATATGTATTATTAAAATACATTTGTTATATAATTTGTATATGTGTTGTTATATTCTTGTCTTGTTAATTAGATTTGTACAAATCATGTATTCACAAAATACATAATGTATTTGTTGAAATATAATTCTAATGTGTATTATGAAAATACACACAGTTTAGATATGTGTTTTTATGTTACCTCTAAGATTTTTATTCGATGTTAAGTTGTATTTGGTAGTCATTAGATTTTTAATGTGATATGTATTTCTTATTTGTTGAAATATATTTTTTACATACATAGTTGTATTTGTTATTATACATCTTATAAAATAACTATAAGATGTATTTCATAAATACATATAAGACAATTTGTATAAACTAGTTTTAAGATGTATTTCATAAATACATATAAGAGACTATTTTGTCATATAAATGTATTTTTTTGTTGTTTAGGTCATTCGTGATCAAATATTCATAGTCCAGGTATTGCCCAAATTTGCTCCTCATATAGGATGTCATATGGTCAATGACATTGAAGATCATATTAAGACAATGTTGACGAAGAGTCAGTACAAGATGTTTTGTACTAAAAGTATATTTGATTTCTTCATGAAGAAGAAAGATTGTGTAGTCCAAGCCCAGTTAGGGAGATGCATTATGTCACTTGAAACTAGGGAAAGTTCTACAAGTGCCATAGTCATTCAATCAAAGGGCACAATTCTTCATTTCACTATTAGAGAGTTTGCTTTGGTGACTGGTTTGAATTGTGCTACAAATAAGGATGAATTTGTGTTTGACGAGAAGCGCCCAAATAGAATTATTGATCAATATTTTGATGGTGAGAGTTTTGTACAGAAAAAAGATTTATATGCTGCTGTTTCTGACAAAATTTGGGGGAATGATAATGATGAAGATGCGTTAAAATTTGCCAATTTATATTTTATTCACGCATTCTTACTATCGCCAGTTGATACCGTAGCTATTCCACGCCTCCACTTTGATTTGGTTGAGAGTGGTCGCTACAGTGATTATCCGTGGGGATCGGTTGCATTTGAAGAATTAGCTAGAAGTTTGCATAAAAAGTTGAAGCCGAAAGGAAAGTTCTATATGCTTCTTGGAATACCACTGGCCATTCAAATTTGGTTGTACGAGTGTTGTTCAAACGTGCCTCGTAATGTTGCTTCCAAGGTGGTTTCTCAAATCCCTCGTATTTTGAATTGGAAGACAAATTCTCCTCATCCAAGATATGAAACTCTTAAGGAAAGTATGTTTGATGATACAAATGACAAGGTTAGTTTTACGATTTTTTTTTGCATGTGATGTTATTATTTTGTAAATGTATTTTCTAATCTGGTATATGTATATATACAACATACCATTTGTCAGTGTATATTCATTATTGGGTTTGGATCATGGTTAACTGATTTATAATGTAATTAATTTTACCATCTAAATTATTATTTTCATTATGTTATTTAAATTATAGGTTGTTTTTGAATATCGAGCCAACAAGAAAGGAGATTTCAGCTTTTCATATATCGAAGAAGCTTGTTCCTGGATCTGCTAGTCATAATGAAGATGACATTGATTCGGATAATGATTTTCAGGATCCTCCACAAAGACAAAATCAGTTTAGCACAAAAAAAAAATATCATGGCGATTTCTCAACTTCACCTATAAAGAAAAAAATGAAGCCACATCCTAAAGGTGTAGATGAGCTGACATCAAAACGGACCCCTCCACCCCGTGCTGCAAATATGCCTTTTGTCAGGACTCCAATTCACAAGCCAATTCAAACAAAAGTTACGCTACGTGGAAATAGGAAGGACATAAACCGGCCTGACAGTAAAAAATCTATTCTGGTTCGGTTACCTGCTCTATCTTCGTTTAGTTCTGAAGATGAAGACGGTGTTGTCTCGAAGAAAGTCTTTGATAAGTTTTGTGAAAAGGTAATTTTTCTTTAAGCTTTTGATTAATTTATTTTTCCATTTCTAATTATTTTTTTATAATTCAGGTATGGCAAGAGTTTAATGATATCCGTGGCCTAGTGTCTTCCAGGTTTGATCAGATGATGGATGCAATCAATGAAAATAAGGTACAACATATATACATTTACAGCATATGTATTTTTTTACAACTAAGTTGTTATTTACTAATTTTTTTAATTTATATTTTCATGTTTTAAACGCGAAGAAACAAGCAAAAGGCAGCGAATTTGATCAGCCACCAGCGGATGAAAATGTTAAGAGTACATCACCCCATCAAGCGACTACAAAAATTGTTCATGAGTTTAATAAGAATCCTGAAGTCTCATTGGTAAGTAAATTTTGTACATTTATATCCAACTAATTTTATATATACAATTCTAATTTATCATTATAAAAAATAATATTAAAACAGGTTGCCGAAGAGATGGCAGGATATCAAAGCAACAGTATGAATGATGTGTATAATGAGATTGATGGGTACAATTAGGATAATGACATTGTTTTGGTAGAGATATTTTTTTTATTTTTTTTTTGTTAGGTATAGTTATAATGATTAGAAAAACTTATTTTAATTTTTTATTGTTTCATTTTTTAAAGGAAAAAACTGATATAGATGTTCATGAAGCAAAAGATGTTTGTGTCGCTCCGGTATGATGAATACATATTGGTTAGTTTTTTAGT
Organism: Capsicum annuum; assembly: GCF_002878395.1. Lineage (NCBI taxonomy): Eukaryota > Viridiplantae > Streptophyta > Magnoliopsida > Solanales > Solanaceae > Capsicum > Capsicum annuum. Next base: position 34,600,017 of record NC_061113.1, on the reverse strand, counting down.
TCTTCATAAATATTATTTTATTTAATTTGTATGAACATGTGTAGATCACAAAATCAGTTGACGAAAGTATTGGTGAAGCACAAATATCAGAATCTCAACTCACATTTTCAGATGACGTCCTTAGAAGCATTGATCTTGACTCCATAACAAAATCCAATGTTGAAGTTGAAGATGAGTTCAAGGTATCTATAATACGTGCATTGATTGCTATTTTTAATTTGTTGAAAAATATAATCTAACTAGATCTTTATAAATTTATACAGAACAAAGAAGGTACGATTGAGATGAATGTAAATACACCAGGGGGACATGAGTCAGAGATTAATGATGTGGATAATTCAAAGTTAGATCAGTAATATAAGAGTGCAGTCCACATTTCTGCGGGAGTAAATCTTGAAAGCAATGTTGATCAACATTTGTCTGACTCTCAGAATACTCTTCCGGATAAGCTTCTTCCCAGTCTTAATGCGTATGTTAATCTTGAAGGAAGTATAATTGTACATCCATCAGCAAATCAAGCACAACAAACGCCAATGCATGTTTCAAGGATTAGGCGACCATCTAGATACAATGAGTCACCATTCACAATGAAATTTGGTTCAGCATATGGTTAGTACTCTTAACATAATTTATTTAGTTAACAAATTTGCTTACTTTATATTTTTTTCCTAATGGATAGTGAAGTATGAATTTGGTTTTTGTTGTTCAGTTGTATTTTTGGAACAACAGTAAGTATTTTTAATGATATATGGTTATATTTTGAAGAATATTTTTTTCATTTTGAAGTTGCATAGTTTAGATATTTTTACTCTGCGTTTGTTCATATGTATTTCAGAAATACATCTGTTGCAGTTTTCAGACATGATTTGACTTTTGTTTCAGCAGTATACTTATTGTTTCTTATAATACTGCATTAGCTTATGTAATTGATTATATATACATAATTAATTGCATAACTTAATAATAAAGTAAGCACGGAAGAGCAATGGAGAACATTTGATCAGAAGCATCCCTTCATATCTCATCCAGTTAATGTGATAAAAGACACTAAAGTCACCAACAAGTTCATGACGTGGCTTTCATTGGATCTTCTTAAATATCATTCGAAGAGGTATACAGAATACAACTTGATAGTACTAACTTTTGTAAATTAAGATTATGTAAATTACAAACTAATATGTATAATGAATAAACAGGAACAGCAAAGAAGAACATTATTTGAAGGAAAAGGCAAAATACCAGTTATCAACTTTGAAATTTTATCTGTTGAAGACAAGAATTGGTTCTACGTTATGGGTACTCCTAGCCAGACGTGGTCAGATGAGGTAAGTGATGTATTATTACATTGATTTGTATATTGTAATATATATTAGTTTGGTGTTAAATATGAATAATTGTAATTGATTATTTTATTATAGTTGAAAATGTATATTTGTAAATACATATGAAGTATGTTATACCTTCACTAATTTGTACATGATATTTTCATATGTAAGGTTTGATTTTTTTTATTTGTTTATTTAATATTAAGTATGAAATTTATTTATAATGCAGCAAATTGATGTATGCTTGTACTATCTGCGAAAAAAGTCCAAGTATGATCCCAATATCTCATATAAGTTCAGCACTGTAGACTGCAATTTCATGAACATTGTTAGAACTGTTTTTGATGTGTATAAATTGGATGATGCAACTCTTAATGCTGGTGGAAAGAAATATCATCTAAATGAGTATGTAAGTGGATTCCGCATGCATGCTACAGTGTCATGGTATACGGTTGATCATATGTTCATTCCTGTTCACGTAAAGGCAAAACATCATTGGGTTCTTGCAGTTATATCTTTCAATCATAGGTGTATATACGTATATGATTCTTTGTCAGCTGCTGGTCATGATGCGACAGTGCTTACTGAAATTGAAAAGTTAGCTAAGGTTATACCTATATGTCTCATTGAATGTAAATTCTACGAGAATAAGGGTATTGACATCGACAATCATCCTAATTACAAATTGAATGATAAGATGGATCCATTTGGTATTTCAATTGTGGAGAATGTGCCTCAACAACCAAGTGGCAACTTGTAAGTAATTAGTATGCATAGTACTTGTATATATACATATGCATTAAAGTTGTAACAACTTCTTACTTATTAATGTATGTCTTTGCAAGGATTGTGGTTTGTATATGGTTACATATGTTGAGTGTCTTACTTTTGGTGAAGCTGTTCCATGTATTGACTTTGACCCAGATTTAATTCACATAAGATACGCTTCACTGTTGTGGGATTATGGTACTGGGAAAGCAAACGCAAAGGCACAAAGTGATGATGAAGCACCAATGAGGCCTCTTCGGATCACTGAATTAACAGAAGGCACTGAAGTGGTTGATATTTGATTTGTATTTTATTTTGTTGAAGTTAACAACATTTACGATTAGGTGGATATTTTTTTTTGAATAGATTATGAGATTCATATGTTACTTTAATGGTCAAAGATGACATGTTAATGTTCCTTTATTGTTATCTTAACTTTTTGATTTTTAATCGTCTAATTTCCAGTTTTTTCATGGTTAGTATATGTCTATGTGCATATTTGTAATAATAAATATGTTTATTCCAGTGAAATTATGTATTTTTAACATACATATGCTTAGTCCACTTAACATTTGTATTTTTAACATTACATGAACATACAGTTACCAAATCAATTCTGAAGTCAACATATCACCATTACAGTGAAGATATGTATTTTCAAAATACGTATTACCATTACAGTGAAGATATATATTTTAAAAATACATATCACCATGACAGTAAATATATGTATTTGTTAAATACGTATTACTCATAAATATGTCATTCCAGTTAACAAATGTATTTTATTAACATAAACTTTAAAATTTCAGTGAGTAAATGTATATTTAAAATACATATACCATTCAACTGAACATAATCGTTTATAATACATATGTATTTTTTTTTATTTTCATATACACGTTTCTACTTAATACACATTCAGCCATATGTATTATTCAGATTTCAATTTGTATGTTTTGAAGGATACACATTATGGTTAATACTAATGTTCGTTTCAAATTGTATTTCTATTTACGTTTAATGTAAACATATTTATTTTTCAAAATAACAATTTCATATTCAAACATATTTTTAGTGAAACAAATATATGTATATATATACATATATAATATAAAATTAAACATTTGAACTATAACAAATAACAAGTTCAACTTCATAAAAGTGCAACATCTGAACACTATCAAATTATCAATATCAATAAAAAGTTCAAAATTCAAAATGAAACAATTAAAAAAAATAGAATAATAAAGCAACTGAATTTTCACTAAAAACATAATAAAATGTATCATTTGTTGTATTTCCTACATGAACGTCTATTGTGACCTTTTTATCCGCATGAACTACAACAATTTTTTCTTTTCTTTCCAAACATATCTCTTCCTGATTTACCGCGCTCCTTCTTTGCAAGTCTTCCAGGGGGCCGCTTGTATTTTGGGGGCAAAATTACTTCGTCTAAAAATTTTTGAGGTATCACCCAATCATCTTTATGTGGTAGAGGATATACAGGAAGATCATACGTTCTCAGTACAGTTTTTGGCTTGTATAGATTAGAGCAATATGGTCCTTTTCAAGATTCTTGCTATCAAGTGCAGCACAAGCATGCACACATGGTATCTCATCCAATTGGAATGCATGACAAGAATATTTTTTTTCCTTTAGACAAACTATAAAATGTTTCTCCTTATCGTGGACAGTATAGACGTACTCTAACGCTGGTATAACCTGAAAATATTAATACATAAAAAATATTATAGAAAAAAAATACTACAGTAAAATTTGCTACAGATTAGCAAATGTATTTTTTTCCCAAAGCAGCAAATGCATATTACTAAAGAATATATACATATTTTTTTGCATTACAACACATAGATTTGTTATAATTTTAATAATTTGTATATTAAGATATGTTTCATACAACATATAAAAATTCAAGAAGATATAACATTAAATGATTATATCTATTTTGTCATACCTTCATACGTGTACACTCTGCTTCATTCTGTTAGAGAATTGCTTGAAATTTTCCAATAAGATCTGTGCATATGTACAATGCCTCCTGTCTGTTTTCACAGTTTCATCTACCAAACATCAATCTAACTTCCTCTAAAAAATCATATATTGGAAGTTCTCTAGCTGATACCAGTGCAGCATTAATTGACTCTGAAATATTTGATGTTAAGGTCCATCCCCTATGAACTGTTGCATATGACCTATCCCACTTATCCTATCTCGCCAACTCCAAGTAATTCTTCACTCTAACATCAACTAGCTCCACTTTCTCCATTAAATTATGAAATTCAGACTTTGAGTATGATTTCGCCATGATATAAAAGATTTCAGACAATGCATCATGTGACTTCCTAAAATTTTTTTTCACATTACCCCATAGATGCCACATACAAGCGTAATGTGGTACAGTATTGTACACTCCATCAACAACTTTTATAATACTTGGGTTACGATCGAAAACTACACACATATGTTCTCTTTCACCGTATGCTTTCTTTAGATTCTGAAAGAACCATGTCCAGGATACATCATTTTCAGAATCTACTATTCCATATGCCAATGGAAATATATGGCCTGAACATGAAACAAATACATAAAAAGTACGATATATACAAACATTAAAAAAATCATAAGTATTTTTCAAATACATACAGTTGGGAACAAGTTTAACTGGAATTTAAAATATAAACATAACTAAAACCTATAATACATATAAATATATATGGAACTATATCCTACTCCCAATCAACATCCACAAAAAAATTAAATAAGTACTCTATAAGAATATATAACTTACCGATTATGTGAATGAAATTTATTTCATAAACATAATTCACAACTTTAATATAAATTCATATATCTAAAACACAACAAATAGATAGTACAAATATAAATATGCTGCATATATATATATATATATATATATTATAAACATATACATCTATTCATAGAGTCAAATACATTTCGAGAATAGCTTACCGGCTCCATCCATGGTACATGCAGCTACAAATGTGCCATTTTATAGTCCTCTAAGACAACTTGCCTCAACAACTATCACAGGTCTACAGTGATCGAACCCTTGTATGAATGTAGTTAGTGCGACAAAAATATACAAAAACTCATTATCTTCATGCTTTTTCATTCGTATATGTGAACCTGGATAAGTAGTGTTCAAAACATGAATGTATGCAGGTAGTTTTCCGTATGATGCCGAAGGTTTTCCTCTCAAATCTTCAAGTTCTTGTTCCTTAGCTCGCCAACACATAATATACGTCAAATTCATTCTAAGGTCTTCCTTCATGTCACTTCTGATTTCAGTCGCACTGTACTTTCTTTTATGGTTTTTAAACTTTTGTTTCACCATACCTCCAATCAACTTACTAGTAGCATGAAACTTAGGATAAATCTTATCCTTTATCAGACATGTGTGTTTGGTTAAGAATTCTCTAACACAAAACTTTCCTATTTATTGATATAAGATGCACGGAATAAAAAATCACAATTATGTGATTTGCATATTAATGTGTAACTGCAAAAAAAAACGATGTAATGTAATTTACAACATGTACAAAAAATAATAATATATATGTATTTTTTAAATACATATGCTGCAATAAAATTTAACAAGAAGTAAACAACAAATTTTACAAACATGACAAACTTACCAGGTTTTACTTGATCTAACAGATCATGATTGAAACTTCTCTCGAATCGTGTAATCCTTCATCACAGATTTTAACACCCTTTTCGAGATTTAAACTTGTTCAACCTCAATATGTTTGTGATGTGGGTCCTAGATAATTTCTTTAGTTGCGTCAATATCTAATACATCCAAACATTCATCTGAATTAGTAACTATCAATGCTCTTTTAGTACTTGTATTCACAACGTTACGAGCAGTGATAGATAAATTCATACTCGCAACGTTACATATTGATGAACTAACGAATTCATTGAAACTATTCTTTTCTGAAACACTTATGTATAAGGGCAAAGCACTCATTGCCTTTACATCCCTTTTCTGCATAATGTAGACCTTCAAACCATGTCATTACGTATACATAGTTTACCTTCAATATCTGTTAACTGATATTCAATTTGAATGCTTTTGCATGTCAAATCGACATCCATGTGCGAAGCTAGTACTTCGCGCAGTTGGTTGTATGAAGCGTTTATGCTAAACAATATTGCATCACTGATGTAATCTTCATATTATTGTCCAATGTTGTTCATACTACCAGTATGTTTAATGAAAACAGGTATGCTTCCCATCGTCAAGATCCAGAACACTACAAAATATTAAATACAAATTAAATTATATAATATGTACTGCATATAATTAATAATTTGTATATACACAAACAAAAAAAAATTCCCACGAAAAATCATTTAGTTTAGTTTAGTTTCATACATAAATGACTAAAAAAAAAATCTTTGATGTTTGAGAAAAAAAGTAGAAAAAAAAATTTTCACCCACAACTTATAAAATTCAGAATACAATATATAAAATTTAACCATACCTGTAATCGTTGAGTTGATTATTCAAATATTCTTCATAAAATACAGAGTTCATCAATGATATTCCAATCTCTCAATTTTTTTAAAAAAATGCTTTTAACCGATATATGACTCTTCAACACTTAACCACAAAACTAACATTTTAATTTTTATTCAGGTCAAAAATATAGAGTTTTAGTCATCAGTGATTAGTTAAATCAATCGACAACATTAATAAAAATCAGTTATATGAATTCTGTATTTTTATCTCGCTCTATTGATATTTAGTTTACTCTAGATATTTAAAGAACTCGTAGTATTTCTACTACATTGTTAACCTATTGCAATCCTCCTTATTTGAATATAAAGCAACAACATATGACAAAACTAGACCCTTATGGTCAGCCACTTTTCGGACCCACTCCTAGCGAGAGTTTTAATGCACGGGATGAAATACTTGGTAAAACTCACATTTGACATTGCTTAAAGCGACCAAATTGAGAGTGGGCGATCAAAATGGTCCCTCCATTATTTAAAATACCAAATTATGTCATGTATTGAAAATGACACCAAAATAGGCTTAACTCACTTTTTTCTTATGAGTTTTACCCTTTTGTCTTAACGAAAGTTTGGTAATGGAGTTAACTTTTAGCAAAAGTGTAAAACTCATAAAAAAAAAGTGAGTTATCCTTTTAATTTTACAAAAATCACATAATATGTGAGTTATATATTTATTTTTATAAAACTCACATGTTATGTGAGTTATCTATTTTTATTTTTATAAAACTCGCGTATTATGTGAATTACAAAGCAATCATCACTTTTTATCAATCTTTGTGATGAAAAGAAATTTGGATATTGTCTGATTATAAATAAATTATAATCATCACTTTTTATTTTCATTCTTCTAAAAATTAAATCTACAAATTCTCTATAACCAATTGAAATTGGATATTTGGCATTGGACTTGGGAGAGATACTATAATATATTGTACTCCCCTAGTGAATAATTTCATAGTCCCCAAAAGGTGCACCTTTAACACATTCAGTATCCATTTTTAAGATTTGATCAAGTTTTGAAAAGAAGAATTAAATTTGAACAAGTTTGAAGAAGAATTGAATTTGAATAAGTTTGAAGAAGAAGAATTGAATTTGAATATGTTTGAAAAGAAGAATTGAATGAACAAAAAGAACGTATGTAGATGCATATATTTAAATAGGAGAATTTTGAGATCCATGAAAAAAATATTTACACATAGCTCATATTTTTGGTACCATATTCATATTTCACATCACTATAAAGTTGTGCACATAACTCATATATTTTTGGCGCTATATTAATATTTCACATCACTAATAAAAAACTATTAGACTAGGTTGTAGCATGTCTAAAATAGATAACTCACTTAAATGGTAAGTTAATTATTGGCAAAATGACCTTTTGGACCCTTGTACTATGTCAGTTTTGTATGTTGGACGCTTCTGCTTACATGTTTGTCATCTGAACTCATTAAAAAGCAAATTTTTAAACACAATGTTTGATGTGGCATCCTATGTGGCTGGGACCACATAGGAGTGTTTGTTTTAGTGTCCAGGCGCGCGTCAACCAAAATATTAAAGGGCCCCAATGGTCAAAAAGGGTTCAAACACCCATTATAAATGCTCCTTCTTCCTCATTTGCTTCCAATACCATTGTTGGAGCAATTTGAGCATTTTTTTCATCCGTTCTTCTCCATTTTTTCTCTCTCCAAGTTCTTGTTCATTAATTTTTTTTTTCTTGCTATGCTTGTAATATTGGAAAGTTAATTTTTTATGTAATTTTTTGCAACACCATGGCAGTTCAAATTTGTTATTGTGGACTTTACGCGGAACTTAAGATGTCAAGAACACCAACCAATTCGGGAAGAATGTTTTAGGGCTGTCAAAAATATTAGGTTGGTACTAGTTGTGGATTCTTTCGATGGGCCGATGAAAATGAACAATATAAAGGTAGACATTGAAGGCAACGAAGTCAATAAGGACTGGGAAGATATGGAAGGCACGGAAGATATGAAAGACCAAGCATTAGTATTAATATCATTATTATCATTATCATTGTCATGTGGTTTCTATCTGTTGTATTATTTAAGATGGCTTGATCTATGTAGTTGGTATGTACAATGAAACGAAATTAAAATTTAATGAGAAACACCATTGCCAACATAAAAAATCTGCAATATATAATTGGCATCAAAATACTTGTCTTAACAACATCAAAATGCTTGCCTTAACAACAATGAACCAGAAGTCTTAAAAAATTATCTTCACAACACTTGGGATCAATACAGAAAGAGAATTACACTAATGTGTTGCTTAAGTGCTTGTTGTGGATTGATTCTTGTTGGCTTGAGTGCTTGATGTGGCTTGAGTGGTTGGAGATGACTTTGCCTTTGATCTTTTGCTACTTTGTTGTTGTAGTTGTCTTTAAGTTATTGCAGCTCCACCTTTCCACCTTAGTCCATTTGGTTTGAAACCCAAGTCAATATTAGTTGGAACCAAACTAATAAGTGTTGGACTATGTAATACTCTATCAGTATTTTCAGACTATAAAAATAAAAAAAATCAATTATTCATGCACTAATTAAAACCCGTTAAATGTAAAGTACATTATATGAAACTTACCTCTCAACCACACTGCCACTTGGTCCAAACAGTACACCAAAACCTGCTTTTTTGCCTTCTTTTGCCTTGGTCTTTTATATACCAGATTTGCACCACCTCTAAAAGTTGTACTAGTCTTCCTCTTTTGGGCACCAACACTACTAGTAGACAACTGAGTTGTAGATTATGTAGTAGTAGCACCCACTGCTGAAATAGTAGTGGACATCACAATAGTTGCAGGCCTTATATCAGTTGTTGAGGCACGTGCAGGCCTCATACCACCAACTAAAACAGCATTTGCATGTCTTCCTGCAGCTGTTGGTGCACTGTGAGCATTTGTAGGCCTTCCTGAATATGTTGGTGCACTGTGAGCATTTGCAGGCCTTCCTGAACATGTTGGTGCACTTTGAGCATTTGAAGGCCTTCCTGCAGGCCTTCTGTTGCTTGATTTAGCATTTACAGGCATCTCTTCAGCTGTTGAAGCATTTGCATCTCTCTCAGCAACAACAGCTGCAGTACTAGTGCTGGCTTGCACACTTGGTTGACTGCCACAGCTACTACTGAAATCTTTTTCCTACAAAAAAATATGAAAAGGTTAAAAACACATTCAAAAAGAGTAAAATTCATCAATAAGAAATACTTTGGCTTACCAAAGTTGGACATCCTTTCTTGTTATGTCCAATACACTTGCACACAGAATATGTCATTTTTCTTCTTTTTCTTGTAGCCTTTCCAAACTTCTTCTTAACAGCTTCATCCTTAGCTTTTTTTCTATTTTTACCTGGCCTTCCTGGCACGGGAGTAATCTCAGGTGGCTCAATTGGTGGTCTTGTGCTTCTAGGTCACATGTTAATATTTGTCATTGGTTGAATATACTTTTCATATGCCTTCAGGTATGTTTCCCTTTGATACCAGTAATCAACATATGACTCCACATTTCATCCCTTGTAATGCATTGCAGCAATTGCATGTGCACAAAAAATTCCCTTTAGTTGCCAAGACCTACAACTACATTGCTTCCTCTTCACATTAACAACATGTGTATAAGGTGGATCACCAATCTCAAAGCTCATATCTCCATTAAATCTCACCTCACACTTAGCTGCATATTCAGCATTCTCTATAAGAACTTCCATAGCCATTGGTGATACATTAGTGATCCATTTTTCACAAAAATCTCTCATTTGATTCATTCTTTCCATGATTTTCCATCTTATTTCCTCCAATATAGTGATAATTGTCTTGAACCTAGCAGCTTAAATCCAACTATTGAAAGTCTCACAAATGTTATTTTCAACCACATCACACCTGCTATATTCCTTAAAAAAGGTCCTACACTATGCCTCTTTGTTGTACTTGAGCAAATCTTCCACAATTCCAATACCCAACTCACTCATTTCATTAAGTTTCTTTTGCAAGTACACTTCAAATAGGGCCCTTGCAACCTGTCAGAATTTTTTTCTCCTTTCCTCACCACTCCAAACCTGCTTCCAGTTGGCCCATATATGTCTAGCACACCATCTATGCTTAGCATTTGGCAGTAGATTAGTAAGTGCCAAATGAATACCCTATCAAAACATGTAAAACAGTAGTTAAACATTAAAGACATCATTGCAGCAAACTAGCCAGTAAAAAATAACTGAAAAATATAAACAGATGAAGAGTCATACCTTCTGCATATCAGACATGACTGTTAAGTCTTCACCCCCATTTTATTCAAGTTCCAAATCATGGTTGATGCACCTAAGAAACTATGACCATGTGTCCTTGGTTTCTTTATCAACCACAACCTATGATACAGGGTACATTTGATTATTTCCATCTTTGAAAATGCAAGACAACAAGATACCTTTACATACACCCTTGAGAAAGGCACCATCTAAACCAACTATTCTTCTGCAGCCCTCTTTCCATCCACTTTTTAAAGCCCCAAGACAAATGTAAATGCCCATAAACACCTCTTTTTCTAGAACTGCATTCTTGGATGTGCTAATAAATACAGTGGTACCAGGATTGGTGGTCCTCAACTGTTCAACATAGTCATACAACCTAGAAAACTCTTCAACAAAATCACCAAAATGTTCATTCATAATTTTGATTTTTGCCTTTCTACAGGTTGTTTTACTAACATATAGCCCATAGTCCTTTCTTAAAAGTGCTTGAATCTGATGTAATTTTATTGATGGATCACTCATAATCCTATCTTTGTAATGCTTACTAATCCACAAAGGGTTGTACATCTTATTTCTTGTCCTTTTAGAACACTTGTGTATAGGAAAGTAAGTTTTTACAGTAAAAAATCCTGTGTTATCAATACTTCCAAGAATAACCCAAGGACAACCCTTATGCTTACACTTAGCCCTTACCCTTTTCTTCTCATTAGGTTTCAACTTATGGTTCACACCGTTTTGAATAGAGTAACTCTGCAGTGCCTCTCTAAACTCAATAACATTCAAAAAAACCATATACAACTGAAAACATACCTTCTTTGCAGTTTTATCAAAGTATATCTTGCAAGAAAAAGTTCTAGGTAGTAGATCTACCATTTCATCATCATCAATAGGATCTCCTTCCTTTTCATCACTAATGTCACTACCCAGATCTGAACTATTAAAATAAGGGTCCACCCCACCCAGTTTACCTTCATATCTAACCCCTTTGTTCTTACAAATATCCTCAAAACCAGCATCTATATCTACTGATCCAAATGGTATCTCACCTACATTTACCCTATCAGCCTTTTCTTTTGCTTATTTTTTAATGTTAGCCTTTCTAACTTGAAGCAACTCTTCATCAAAATCACTCAACTCTTCAATATTTTCATCAACATCATAAAGTGAATCACCATCAGAATCAGTCCAATTAAAATCTAATTCAGAATCAGATGTTTAGAGTGGTATGTGGAGAAATCATTAAATTGACCTTCACCTAAGTCTTCACAAGAAACCTTAGCTTTTCCTTTTTTTGCCTTGGGAGGCTGATTTTCATTTGTATATTCATCTTTATTTATATCCAATGGAAGAGATGAAGACACATCAGCCCTATCAGGTTCAACAGGGGCTGCCACATCACCATTACTAAGTTGTAATAATGGTGGAGTGGCTGCCACATCATCATTAACAAGTATAGGTTCACTAATTTGGTGAACCACATATGCATCAACCAAATCTCCATATTTTAAACTACTGATAAGGCTTAAAACATCAACATAATTTTCTAACTTGTAATAATAGCCTTTTTTGTTTACTCTACACCAAAAGGTTTCAATTTTTTCCACATCTAAATCTGTTGCTAAGTTATGAAACAACATAACATGAAGCTCATCAACATCTACTCTAAATTTATCAGGAATACGAATTCCATTTTCATACCTTAAATCAGGGTCTGACAAAAAGACACCCCCATACATAAATTGAATTGTTACAATTATATCCATTTATTTAAAAAAACCCGCACAATGACAACATAACATATACATTAGGCAATTATCCACAAAGACCTAATTTTTAAACAAAAAACTAAGGAATAAAAACAACAATTCTGATTTTACCCAACAAACCCTAAAGTGTAATTGAAATAACCAAACATGCCATTGAAGGCACAAAACGGTTATACACACGTTTAATGGAGCATTAAACAACAAAAAATCAAAAGCCCCAAAATTTTTGGACCCAATTCTGAATTGGCCAAAAAACCCTAAAATTTTATCGAAATAAGAAAAAATGCCATCGAAGGCATAAAAACTGCAATTTATAGCTTTTATATGAGCATTAGACTACAAACAAACCAAAAGCTCCAAATTTTCGGTCTCAATTTTTTAGTTTACGAAAAAAATCGAAAACCCAAAATTCTAATCAAAACCAGAAATATGCCATTGAAGCCATATCATCACTACAAATACTAACTACAACAACACTACATGCGAAAAAGAATAAAATCATATAAAAAATTGCAGAAAAACATTCATAATCTGGAAAACCCTAAAATTAGTAGAACGGACCACCATTTAATCGACTACAAGCTTCACAATAAACAATCACATACTACAACTACACCAAAATGTTAAATACTTACAAGGATTGCAACAAGCTTCAACAACTATCAGCCTAAATTACCCTAAAATCGTGCTAATCTTTCAGTCTCGGATGAGAGAGAGCGGAGAGGCGAAGAAGAAGGCGCAACATGACCTAAATTTTAGGTCAAATTTTACTATTTATACTCTTCACACGTCATTTCATACGTTGAAATTATTTTATACAAAATTAATGACATGCCAGCGATTGTGCAACAGCATAGCTGAGTAGACCGACAAAGGGTTTAAAATGTTGCTTTTTAATGGGTTCAAGGGTTCAAATGATAAACATATAAGTAGAAGCGGCCAACTTACAAAACTGACATAGTACAAGGATCCAGAAGGTCATTTTGCCTTAATTATTTTATATTTGAATATCTCATATAATTAGTGAGCTTTATAAAATAAAAATAAATAACCCACATAATATGTGAGCTTTATAAAATAAAAATAGATAACTCAAATAATATGTGAGTTTTATGAAAATAAATATATAACTCATATGTTAAAAGGGATAACTCACTTTTTTTGTGAGTTTTACACTTTTTTCTAAAGATAAACTCCGTTATCAAACTTCTGTTAAAAGAAAAGGATAAAACTCACAAAAAAAGTGAGTTAAGCATATTTCATTTTAAATACATGACATACTTTAGTGTTTTAAGTAAAGGGTAACTTACATAAATCCCTGAATCTTTAAGAGATATTGTCACGATCCAAAAATGAGGGTCATGATGGCACTTGTCACGGCGTACCTTGACAAGTAAGCCTATTACCCAAACTCATACGAAATGAGAAAAAGATAGAAATATCTCAAGGAAAGGTTTCTAGAAAGAAGCCGAACCATATAAATAATCATAACAATGTGGAAAGAACTTATCCAAATTATCAATCATGCCCAAAACCAGGTGTCCATAGTGAAAGACTACTAATACAATTCAAGAGTCAAATAATCAAAAAAAAATAATCATAAAGGAATAATAATTGTCTCCGAATACTAATAAAGACATAACTACTATAGAAAGATAGAGGTGAACTTCGGACGCATGAATGTCCAACCGTTATCTTGGAAGCCTCAACAATCACGCGAGTCAATCAAGTTGAGGCGCTCTCGATCGAGGACCTGCACCGAAAGGGCATAATAGGCATGAGTACGGTCCATTTGTACTCAGTAGGTATCATAGGCCAACCAAGCAAAGTAGTAAATAAAGTATACAAAATATACATTAAGGGCACGTCACCTGCAATCAGAAAATGTCCTACAACGATAGCTCATACCGCTTGTACTAACAGTTCTAATATATCTCACATATATTACAACAACACACCAAGATATAGAATACAAATATACATTATGTCACATATAAATAGAACAAGAGGGAACATGTAGATACACGATCATCAAATACAAGTAAAGAAAGGTAAGACAAATACATAGATGACAAGTCAATAAGACAATACAACACAACATAAACACAAGTAAGTGTAATGTATATGATAATGATGATGATGGTGCACGAGGTCGTCACAAACCTCCAGAATCGTCGTACAATCCCCGTATACACCCACGGAGGCAAGTCTCCTAATGCAGGACCCATGAGGGGTCTGTCAACTCGTATACAATCCACATATATCATATCTCCTTTTTGGCATATCCCTCGAAAAGAGTTTTATAAGGTGTTACAATATCTTTTAAAAAGGTATTGCCAGTGTTTCTCAGATGTTGCCACGGTGGTACCAATATTTCATGAATGAGTATGATATGAAGATGTAATGCTCACAACCAATCACAATGAGTATTTCCACAAACAACCACATGATGTATTTCCACAAACAACCACATGATGTATTTCCACAATCAACCACAATGATACTTTTCCACAACCACATGAGCCAAAATTCACTCATTATTTTCATATCATCCATGAATTTTCACATGTCTCATTTGTCAATAAAGTATGAATATAATCACAATACACCAATGGTACAACATTAAGCATTTTAATCAACATAATATAATTATTCATACGTATTCAAGGCTATCAATATCACATAGAACCCCACACGGTCACATATATCATAAAATATCTCAGTTTCGACAATTACATCACATATAAGCCCCCACACGAGCACAACACATAGATAGTCATTTTTCATGTTTAGTTTCCACCTTTAGCATATATTTTTTACCATCATTTACTCCCCAGTCCAATCTGAAAGAGTTAAGCCATAACCTACCTCAAAAGTTGAAATCGGTCCGCTACACTTGAACATGCGACCTTACTTTTCACTAACAATCCTGAACTCCACTAAAAATATCAAATATAAAATCTCTGCATCAAGACAAAACCAACGACACCCATATTAACTATCTTTTGTCCGGAGTCAAAACGGACCCCCAAAATGGATTTTCGATAAAAAAAAGGGCAAAATCAAAACTTTACTTCAAAAACATGTTCCCCATATTTTTAGAAACCACAGCTGAAAACCCAAGTTAAATTGAGTAAAAAATGGGGTTCAAATCGAAGAAAAATTATTTGGAGCTTTACCGCGTAAAATCTTGGAAATTCGGGTTAAAATCAAGAAACAGAGTTGTTTTGAAGGTTAAATTGATGAAAAACTTGTAATTACAAGATAAAAATATTATTAAAGTGGAAGGAGTGAAATTTGGGTTTAAAATCATGTCCTAAGAATTTTGGAGTTTTGAGAAATTAATCAAGAAATTACTAAGAAATAGGCGAATTCTTACCTTTAATCCGTAATAAAATCAATAAAAAAGTATTAATCTAGCTTCCCAAACTCTCACAAACTTTACTTTTAAGCTCCCACACTATTTTAGGGTTTAACTCCCAAGAGCCAAGATGAAAATGAGCAAAATGGGCCAAAAAGGGTGAAAAAGTTATTATTTATTGCAGATTTTCTGCAATAGCTGTGCAATTTTTTTTCCCTTAAGTCGATGGACTTCGACGGGGTGCCCGGGATTCGTTCAGAGTCTGATTTATGCAAATGAATTATGCGACCATACTAAATTCGACGTTCCCGACGCGATGGAGATATCATATTTTCAAAAAAACGTCGTTTTCACAAAGTGGACCCTCAAAATCTGAAATTAAAATTTTTCAAACCGAGAGTAGAAATGAGATTTAAAAGTCGTAAAATCATACCAAACATGCTATAACCCTAAAATCGACATTCCAAATCTGTTGGCGAAGTTGTATTTTTCATACAAGGTTGTTTCAATCAAATGTGGGTTCCACACTCATATTTTCAATTTTTCAACCTTCTAACCACAACAACAACAACAACAAACCCAGTGTATTCCCATAAAGTGGGGTCTGGGGAGGGTAGAATGTACGCAGTCCATACCACTACCTCCAAAGAGGTAGCGATCAATAGGTCAAAATGAGCTCAGGAGCACTGGGACTCAAACCAAAGGTCTATCTAGCCTAAAATCGATATTCCAGACCTATTGGTGCAGTCCGTTTGGCCATCTATCGCACGAAGTTAAAGATATTCACATAAGTCCAAAATAATGATCTCAAAGCCATAAAAAACCACAATATGGTATAAATAATACCAAAATGCATCAAAAATCATGTCAATCACTCCCACACACCAAAATATCATAATGCAATTATGGGGAGGAGTAAAACAGTCAAATCACACAAAATCACAAATTTCACATATTTCGTCAAATTTTTAGGTCATTACAGATATTACATAAAATCCTGACTATTTTGTTAATTATATTTTATCCCTATTTTTTAAAATGGTGATACATATGATATATGATGATACATATCAAAAAAGTGATACATTTAAAACTAACAAGATATTTATTTAAGGAAATAATAAATTCTCTTTTATTCATTGTATTCTTTTATTTAAGGAAGAATATCTAATTTTTCTCTTCTTTTAGATTTAATTTAGGTGTATTACTTATGTTTCTCTTTTTTCGTCTTTAATTATGAAAGATATATTTTTTTTTGGTCTTTTTTCTCTTTTTTCGTCTTCAATTTTAGTCTGTTTTTTTAGATTTAATTTAATTATGTTTCAATTCTGGTTTTAGTCTTTTTTTTTAAAAAAATATTATTACTTTTGTTTCCTACACTGACTACACCATTACATTTCATTAATAACATACGAATCACCCAATAATTGAAATAATAATTGTATCTACCATATGAATCACCATAATACCATATATATCACCCATTAATATCATATGAATCACCCAATAATCACCATAATACAATATATATCACCCATTAATATCATATGTATCACCCGTTAAAATCATACAAAATATATCTATCGTATGAATCACCATAATACCCATATAATGATATCATATTTATGAATCGCCATTAAAAGAATAAACATGTATGAGTAACTAAATAAATTTATATATGTATCTATAGATTTAAAAAAAATGGGAGAGATTTTAGGAGAGAAAAAAAAGTTGCATGCATTAATGGAGGAGAAAAACTCAGGAAGTAAGACGATTTAAGCATTAATGGAAGAGAAAAAATCAGTCGGGAAGATGATTTAATTATTGATAATTAGGGAGATATTTTAGGAAAGAAAATCTTGAATGAGTTAATGGTGGAGTAAAGATAGAATGTGAGGTTTTCTTGATACTAGTTTAGGTGTACGCGTTTTGCGTGTGTATCTTACTTTAATGAGTTCAAACTTACATTAAATATAATATTTGTTTAAATAATAAAGATGAATATAATAATTAAATTTAATATCTTTTGAGTATGTAAAGATGGAGAATTTATTTATTAAACCTAATCTTTACCAAAAATATTTTTAAAAGTCGATCGACATTCATCTACCATCTGTAAATTGCAACAAAATAATACAATGATAGAGACCTCAAAATAATACAATTAAATCTAATCTTTACACACAAAATTTTTTTCAAAGTTGTCTGACACTCATCTACCACTTGTAAACAATAATGAAATAATACGATAATAGAGATATCAAAATAATACAACTATACCTAGCCTTTACATAAAAAAAATTCTCAAAGCCGACCAACATTTATCTATCACCTGTAAACTGCAACAAAATAATATGATAAAAGTGATATCAAAATAATACAATTACACTTAAATTTTACACATAAGAATTTCTCAAAGCCGATCGAGATTCATCTACGCACTGTAAACTACCACAAAATAACAAACTAATAGAGATATTATGATAATACAATTAAACCTAACATTTACCTAAAAATAATTTTCAAAGCCGACCCACATTCATCTAGCATCTGTAAATTAAAATAAAACAATAAGATAATAAAGATATCAAAATAATACAATTAAATCTAACTTTTACACAAGAAATTCTTCAAAGCCAACCGACATTCATCTACGACTTGTAAACTATAAAAAAAATATAATAGTAAGCACAAAGCTTTGATTTTGACCCAACTAATTCTTGTCAAAGCGAAAATTTTGATCCTAAAGAATGATTTTGAATGAAAACAAAGAAGATATATATATATATATATATATACACACACGTTGAATTCTATTATGCTGACAAAAACAGTGAAGAAGTTGAGGGTTAGAAAATCAAGCATCCACCATCTAGACATGTCATCGAATCAAGTTAGATGAACATCAATCATATTCTCCCAATAGGCAAGCCGGTTTGTTTTCTAGTTTAACGTACATCTCAATATTTATAGAATAATTTTCTTAATGGAGTCTTATTTTAGAAGTATTTTTCTAATTGAACAGTAGAAAGAAAATATTAATTAGTTTTTCTACCATATATTTAGGAGTCTTATTATTTTAGGAAGTCTAGTAGAAAGAAAAATATTAATTGATTCTCTTACCATATATTTTAGGAATTCCATATATTTTAGAAAGTTTAGTTAATATAATAAAAAATAATTAAATAATAAATTAAAAAAATAGTGAAAAGAGTTTTGTCTAAAAAATAGTCTTTTAATGAAAGATAAAAAATTCATATCACTTTTCTAAAGATTATCATACTTTTAATATATTATAGATATAGATATAGATGTATCAAGAATAAAGGTAAAAAATGAAATTTTACGTAAATTTAAAACAAGCAAGGATATAGAATTTGTGTAATTTATACTTAAGTGGCTAAATGGAGAACCCATTTTGGTCGCCCATTCCCAAATTGACAGCTTGGACATATTGGCCAAGAAAATGCAGACTGGAATTGTGGATAAGGGCATATATCCTGTCACCATTTCCTCTTTGTCCCTCCAATTAAAATTTTTCTAAGCTGGCCACCTCCAAATTCTGATAATTTTCCTGTAATCCTGTCTATTCCATCAATCTGATAAGACTTTGCTTACATTTTCCTCAACAAACCTTTACAACAAAGTCAACCAGAAGTATACATACGTTACCCTCCGTTTCGAAATAAGTGAATTATTGAAGTATTTATTAATATTTCCAAATAAATGAATCATTAAATTTTTTTCCAAATTTACCCTTATAATTTGACAATCAATTAACTTTTAAAAATGTATTACAAGGTCAACTTTTTTTTTTTTGGGTAAAAATGGAAAGTGGTATTAAATTTACGTCTTTAATGTTTTTTCCTTAATCTGTGTGCCAAAATCCAACAATTCATTTATTATGAAACGAAGGGAGTATCTTTTATTCAAAACAAACTTATAATGCACTCCATACTCCTTTTTATCTTTTTGCCTTACAACAACAATATACCCTGTGTAACCGACAAATAGAATTTAGAGATGGTAGTGCATACACAGACCTTACCTCTACAATGTAGAATGGTTGTTTCCGATAGACCTTTGGCTGAAGTAAAAACATTACAAAACAGTTTGAAAAAAGAAACAACAGGGTGAAGGAGCCATCTTTTTGCCTTCTCTAAAATAAAATAAAATAAAATGATACAGTAGGGAGCAAACCTCACCATGATCAATAGAGGCACAAATAAATTCATTCTAAAATTTGTAAGTAGATATTTTGACATGATTGAACATAACTCCAGACCCCGAGGTAAAACTGACAAGTGGAGGGAAAAGTTCTCATTCCTTCCACTTCAAAAGAATGGATGGTATATTAGTCACAAGTGTTAAGAACCTATAGCCTATATCAAAACAAAAAACTCTATAATGGTTGTACATATTCAACATCATTTTCTTTTTCCTTTTCTGGATATGATTTTTGACGAGTGGAGGTGCTCACTGTTCAGTATCTCAAATGGTCGTCGATGAAATGAGATGGCCTAAGATCAAATGGCCTTTAGTCCAGCCAGCCCACGAAGCTTCTCACAGAGTACAAAAGTAATCATGGTTTGTGGAGCCAATCTTGTAAATATTGCCAGGCCTCTGAAAATATTCCATATTCAAGAAACAGATAATTAATGACTTAAGCAGAAACATTTGTGAAGTCATACTGTCAAAATTGCTAAATCAGAGTCAGGCATGTTTCGACTTACCCTTTGTATAGGCCAGAAGGACCTTCAGTGCGAAGTACCTGGAATCATACGGTTTCATGAAACATTAGTTTAAGGTCATCTGAGTATTGTAGTAGCAGAATCGCAAGCATTCTGAAATTTTTTCCAAATTTCTTATTAACCCCTACTGCTGTAATATCCCCTATCCTGTGTCCTAGTAGCTCATTCCCAATGAAATAACTTATCATTCAGTTCTTCCCCTCTATATTAAGTTTTGGTTAAGTCTTTTGACAAAAAGATGGCTGAAGGGCGAAAAGAACTTTACCCCGAATGCAAAACTATACACCTAGAAAGGCTTGACTATGCTAAAAACTCACAAGTATGATTGTTAAAGTAAAAAAAAACAATGGAATCCTTGTTGAACACAATTGTAGATAAATAACCATAGAAAAGGGAGAGGTAAGAGGTTAACAACCTGATATGCACAGTGCAATCCATTTCTATACATTCCAGCACAACTTGATTCTCTCTGCAACATAAGACGGGTTTTAACCATGTCCATTGGTGCTGTCATAAGCGTGCTTACTGTCCCTGAAATGATACTTGAGCTTCACAATATGCAGAAGAAGAGTTAGCATATAATAGACTGCTAATGACGAAAGTAGAACCATTAATCCTCTTGAAACATAAATTGAAGATGAAAACATTCTCATAGCAACAGCTCACACAGGTGGAATAGGACATTGATTTCCACAAACTAAAGACTAATACCTATCTGGGAAACAAAAGGTTATTGAAACAGTCAGATTATAGTTTCAGTGCGTTCTAACCATAAATATACGGTACATGGTCCTAACTTAACCCAAAAACTATTGAGGAGAAGATTGTCCAAATCCATATAAGCAAATCACTAGTCCAATCCCCAACCAATGTGGACTCTAACCCACTCTAACACCCCCTTCACGCCAAGGCCCAACTCGAGCGTGACCGAGAGCCCAAACGGTATAGATCTGGCTTTGATACCATATAAAGATAGCTCATGAGGAGAGGATTACCACAAATATAAGCAAACCTAACCAATGTGTGCCTCTAAACACACTCTAATAAACCCTTCACGCCCAGACCCAACTGGAGTGTGAACCGAGAGCCCATGATGGACAAAAAATATGGCATATGGGCGTAACTCAACCGCAAAAGCTAGATCATGAACGGAGAATTGTGCAAGTCCATATATGCAAACCATCCATTCATTCCTCAACCTATGTGGGACTCCATCCCACTCTAACACCGGCAGCACTCCAAAGATAGAAAAGATTAGCAGTGTTGCTCATAGTATAATTATCTAAGGATGCATGCTAGTGAAATCTTTTAGATACTTTTTAACTATCAGTTACTGCCTAAATGAAAGAATAACTAAATGCAGGCTAACTCCTGAATCTCTATTTCATGCTAATTAAATTCTCATAGTATAAATTGTAACCATCCTTTTTGTCTAAGTAATCAGTAGCCTAGCATCGAGAAAAGAAGGTGCATTACTTCAACTCCAATCATACAATCTCATGTTCTCTAAAATTAGCAAGCATATTGGCATAAATTTACAGTGACGGGAAGCGCGCCTACATGAGATGAAGATGAAATCCTTCCTCCAGGGGAGTATACTTTATAAGTGCCTGCTTGGATTCGTCGTATGTGGCCAACTGAGATGCAGTCAACGTGGCAGCTCTAGCCATAGCAGGCCCAACCCCCTTCCAAAGAGCTCTAACTCCTTCTTCTGAAGCAATTCTCCTCATTTCATAGATTGGTCCTAAGCGTGATCTTGTGTTCATTTGCATCCGTACCTGGAAACCAGCATAACAAATGAGGATTTTTCAGTGGAACTCATTAAGCTTTCAGAAGAGAATACCTTCAAGACTTCCATAGGATTGGTCAGTGCAGTGGCAATGGCCCCTGAGAATGCTCCAGATGCAATCTTCACCAAGATATTGGTGGACTCAAAAGCCAATTCACAGAGATATTTTGATGGTTCGTATAATCCTAAACGGAGACCACCATAAAGAACTGACCTCGTCAATGCAGGCGCCAATCCTAGATACAAGGACCTCAGTCCTTCACTTTCAACTACTTGAAGAGAGAGCCTCCCCTGACACCAGTGAAATGTGACAAATCACATAAGCTGAAGCAATTAACCCAGATATATCTTTCTAAGCAATAATAAAAAGGGAAATAAACGAAAAAAGCCCAAGCTTCCTCTCATACCATTCCGACCAACGGACCTCTCTGACCAACAAGTTGCATCTGCAGTCTGACTTTCAGAACATCTGCGCACAAGAAACACAACCATGCATCTTTATTATCGTGTTTCTCTGAAAGACAACTACAGTTAGGGTTGAGGGAGGAGGAATTAGGTTATGCACCCATTCCTTCCATATCCTTGCATTTTAAATCTTCCAGTCAAAATTATAACGCCTCAAGTAGATGGAACAACATGTGATAATGTAGGACATTCGTGTAGTTAGTTCTCTAAAGTTGAATGCTTAGACCCCTTTTCATGCTCCTGTGTAGTGTAGCTGTAAAGAATGGATCTTGGGCCCAACTCAACCTCAAAAGCCAGCTCATGAGGGGAGGATCGTCCAAGTCCATATAAGGAGACCAATTATTGTCCAAGTCCATATAAGGAGACCAATTACCCATCCTTTTTCTAATGTGGGATACTTCTCTGAAAGACAACTACAGTTATGGTTGAGGGAGGAGGAATTAGGTTATGCACCCATTCCTTCCATATCTTTCCATTTTAAATCTTCCAGTTAAAATTATAACGCCTCAAGTAGATGGAACAACATGTGATAATGTAGGACATTCATGTAGTTAGTTCTCCAAAGTTGAATGCTTAGACCGCTTTTCATTCTCCTGAGTAGTGCAGCTGTAAAGAATGGAACTTGGACCTAACTCAACCTCAAAAACTAGCTCATAAGGGGAGGATTGTTCAAGTTATATAAGGAGACCAATTATTGTCCAAGTCCATATAAGGAGACCAATTACCCATCCTTTTTCCATTGTGGGATACTTAACACTCCCCCGCACGCCTAAGCCTCGTTAACCGGAGTGTGGAAAATATAATATGGGGGCCCAACATCGGTGAACAAAGATTTGGGATGGGCTTGGCTTTGATACTATGTAAAAAATGGATCTTGGACCAAACTCAATCTCAAAAGCTAGCTCATGAGGGGAGGATTGTCTAAGTCCATATAAGGAGACCAATTACCCATTCCTTTTCCGATGTGAGATACTTAACAGTAGCGATAATATAGAACTCAATAACTTTAAATAGTTTTAGGAGAAAAATAAGCAGTGATTAGGAATTCCTTTTTTGCTACTTTAAAGGAGAGGTAATTACATTGAATGACAAACCACCCAAGTAAAATAAAGAACGTTCAACTTAATACCGCTATGTAAAGACTGTAAAGTTATACCTAGCGAGAATCTTTCGACTCAGTATAGGTTGTTGGTGATGGATTTGGTTATCAATAAGGGCAATAAAAAAAGAAGTGTGAAGGCTCGGCCCAGGATTAAGTGGGGTAGCTTGACTTTGGCTAGTGCTTTGGAAATGGAGGAGAAGTTGAAGAGTAAGGGGGCTTGGGACAGTAGAGGGGGTGTAGATAGTATGTGGGAGACGACTGTCAATTGCATTATAGAGACTGCTAGAGAGGTTTCGGGTGTCTCGAGAGGTCGATCTGGCATACATTGAGGAAACTGGTGGTGGAACGAAGAGGTTAAGAGAAAGGTGGAGTCTAAGAAGGTGGCTTATGCTAAGTTGGTTGAGAGCAAGGATGATGAGGAAAGACAGACGAATAAGGAGGAGTATAAGGTAGCTAGAAGAGAGGCTAAGTTAACGGTTACGACGGCTAAGACAACAACTTTTGAGAGCTTGTATGCGGATTTAAAGGATAAAGGCGGAGATAAGAAGTTGTATAGGCAGACCAAGGCTAGGGAGCGGAGGGCTCGTGGCCTTGACCAAGTGAAGTGCATCAAAAGAGAGGATGGTACAGTGTTGGTTGAGGATGCCCTCATTGGGGAGAGATGGCAGTTCTATTTTCATAAACTTTTGAACGACAAGGGGGACAAAGGTTTCGTGTTGGGTGACTTAGAGAAATCTGAGGAGTGTCGCGATTATGGTTATTGTAGGCGTATCAAGGTTGAGGAGGTCAAGAGAGCTATTCGCAGGATGCGGCGGCGTAAGGCGACGGGGCCAGACGAGATTCCATTGGATTTTTGGAAAAGCACAAGCGAGGCAGGTTTGGAGTGGTTGACAAGGTTGTTTAACATTATTTTTAGGGCAGCAAAGATGCCTGAAGTGTGGAGGTGGAGTACGATGATTCCAGTGTATAAGAACAAGGGAGACATCCAGAGTTGCAACAACTATAGAGGTATTAAGTTGTTGAGTCATACTATGAAGTTTAGGAAAGGGTCGTAAAGTTGAAGATGAGAAGGATTGTGACGATCTCTGAGAATCAGTTCAGTTTTATACCAGGTTGCTCGACCACTAAGGCCATTTACCTTGTGAGGAGATTAGTGGAGCAGTTTCAGGAGAGGAAGGACTTGCACATAGTATTTATTGATTTTGAGAAGGCATATGACAGAGTTCCCAGGGAGATTTTATGGAGGTGCTTGGAGGCTAGAAGGGTGCCCGTGGCGTATACTAAGTCGATTCAGGATATGTATGATGGTGCGAAGGCTCGTGTGAGGACGATATGTGGAGATTCGGAGCACTTCCCAGTTTTGATAGGGTTGCACTAGGGATCGACTCTTAGCCCGTTTTTATTTGCCTTGGTGATGGATGTTTTGACGCGACATATTCAAGGGAGGTGCCTTACTGTATGTTATTTGCGGATGAGGTGGTACTGATTGACGAGACTCGGGATGGAGTTAATGATAAGTTGGAGATTTAGATACAGACACTTGAGTCTAAAGGATTTCGGTTAAGTAGAACCAAGATGGAATACTTGGAATGTAAGTTCAGTGATGTGTCGTAGGAGGCTGGAGTGGTTGTGAAGTTGAACTCTCAGGTCATTCAGAAGAGGGAGAGTTTCAAGTATCTGGGGCTTATGATTTAGGGCAATGGTGAGATTGACGAGGATGTCACGCATTGTATCAGGGCAGGGTGGTTGAAATGGAGGCTCGCTTTGGGAGTTCTATGTGATAAGAAGGTGCCCCCGAAGCTTAAAGAAAAGTTCTACAAAGTGGTAGTCCAGCCGGCTAGGTGTATGAAGCGGAGTGTTGGTCAGTTAAGAACTCCCACATCCAAAAGTTAAAAGTGGCAGAGATGAGAATGTTGTGATGGATGTGTGGACACACCAGGAAAGATAGGGTGAGGAATGAGATTATTCGATAGAAGGTGGGAGTTGCCTCGGTGGAGGACAAGATGCGAGAAGTGAGGTTACGTTGGTTCGGGCACGTGATGAGGAGGGACTCTGATGCTCGAGGGCGAAGGTGTGAAACACTGGCTATGAATGATTTTAGGCAGGGTAGAGGTAGGCCGAAGAAATAATGGAAGGAGGTGATTAGGCATGATATGGAGCAGTTACAGCTTAAAGAGGACATGACCCTTGATAGAAAGGTGTGGAGGACGCGGATTAGGGTAGAGAGTTAGGGGGTGGGAGTGCGTCGGTAATAGTAGGGGAGCACTCCTTTGTGTCTGGAGTTTCTTGTTTGTGGTGTTGTGGCTGTAGTATTATCTTGTGACTAGCGTTTATTTTGCATACCGTACTAGCCTGTATGCACTTATCTTTTGTGTTTGTTATACTGTTAGTTTGTTTTGCGTACCATACTAGTTTATATGCACTTATCTTTTGTGTTTGTTATACTGTTATCGGTCCTAAGCCGGGAGTCTATCGAAAACAGTCTCTCTAATTCTCCTGAGGTAGTGGTATGATCTGCGTACACTCTACCCTCCCCAGACCCCACTAGGTGAGAATACACTGAGTATGTTGTTGTTGTTGTGTCTCTCCCCCTCTTGGGTGGCAATATATTTTGCAACTCGAAGTAACATCATCAACAGATCGGTACTATTTATTGATATGTGTTTTTTAAAAGAGTGATATTATCCAGTCTTGTCTAGTTGCAACAAAGGTTACTTTCTACCCTGAGCTTTCACTAAATTGGCCAAGCAAAAACAAAGCAATAGCTAATTCTAAGTAGGCGTTTGGACATGTTTTGACTGACATTTAAAGAAGGCATAATAATTAAACATGCCCTTTAATTTAACCTCAGATTACATCTATGACCTTCAACTTTAGATGTGCATAAGTAGGCACCTAAACTAGTATAAAGTTGAACAAGTAGACATAGGTGTCCTATGTGGCATAATACACGTGGGATGCCTATGTAGGACACAAATTGGCCACATGTGTCTACTTGTTCAACTTTATACAAGTTTAGATGCCTACTTATGCACATCCAAAGTTGGAGGTCAAAGATGTAATCAGAGGCCAAGTTAAAGGGAATATTTATATATTGTGCCTTTAAAGAAAGTAGTATTTAAAGTTGAAAAGAAGTTGAAGTTGTGTTTGAACATGCAGTTCACTTGGAAAAAGTTCAGAATTTGTGTGTCGGGAAAAAAATTCACAACCAGTTTTTTCAAATTTGAGAAACCTATCCTCAAAAAACCAACCAAAAATCATTCTTATATATAACCAAGTACGACCTTAGTCTCATTTTCTCACCATCAATAAGAATACTAAGCAACATTTGCATCTAAAGTTTACTCCTTTAAGCCAAACCTTTACTTATTAAGTTCAAAGCAACAAAGTGACTTCCAAATTCAATAGAAGGGTATAAGGTAGAATCAATAAATAAGCATAAAAAGGGGAAACCCGGTGCACTAAAGCTCCTACTATGCTCAGGGTCCGAGGAAGTGCCACATTACAAAGGTCTATTGTAATCTGGTGCATTAAAACTCCTGGTATGTGTGGAGTTCAGGAAAGGACCGAACCACAAGAGTCTATGGTACGGAACCTTACCCTGTATTTTTGCAAGAGGTTGTTTCCACGGCTGGAAACTGTGACCTTCCGGTTACATGACAACAACTTTAATGATTACTACAAAACTCCCCTTCAATCAATAAACAAGCATAGAAAGGGAGAATTAAGTGAAGAAAGAACCTAAAGGATGAGTGATGCCAGTTGCAGCAGCAACAGACATTCCACTTGTACCAAAATGAGACACAACATCTGAGGCTGAAACAATCCATTTTCTTCTCTCCTTCACCTCCATAGATCCTGTAAAAGGTTAGAGTATAACAAATTAAAAAAGAAACTTTCCCATAACAAATAGTGGTGGAGCCAAGATTTTCACTAAGTGGTTCAAAATATGAAAAATTGAACACATCAAGAAGTAAATGGGGTTTAAGATATATTCCTCTAGTCCATATTAACTTAATTTGTGAGGTAGTTAGGACATAAATTGGATACCAATCAAAGTCTCTTGAACTCATCAACTAGAAATAAGAATGAGGGGCAAAAATGAAAAAAATTTCTAACAACTCTCTTGAAAATTGTACAATTAAGTTTATTCGAACATTAAAAAATAGCTTAAAAATTAAGTTAATATGCACTAGAAAGACAATTATATATACATTAACATGTAATTTTCCACCGAAGAGGATTTGATGAACCCTTCATTATTGAGGTGATAAGTTCGAGTCAGCGAGACAGAAAAAAGGATGGAAGCTCCGAAGGTAAAAAGAAAAGTAGAATAAATTATGCTTATTCTAAAAGGGGAATAACAATTTTGTTGATGGATAAGAGAAACATATTGATACAGAGAAATGGGGTTGAAATGAAGAACCTGAAGAGAGAGTTTTTCCGGTTGCCGGCGGCGTTGATTCGCCGGCCATTCTTGATTTCTCCGAAATGGTTTTTTTTTTTTTAATAATTGAATTGAATTTTGAAGCATGAATAAAAGAGCGGTTAATTTTGTGATTATAACTGAATCGGGTAACGGCGCGTTTTCCAATAAACTATGCTCCTTCCCTTTGGTTGGTTGGTGTTCTGTTGGCCTTCCTGTTTGGACCCGTATTTCTCAATATTTTGAAATCATATTCGTTCTAAATATTATTTGCAAACAATCTCTCTACTTCTTTAAATATAATAAGATAAATATAATAATATAAATGGAGGTGGACCCACATAGTTAACCGAGGGTGCACATATACCCGGTAACCTTTTTAAAAAAAATTATATATATATATATATGTATAGATATCCTACTAAAGAGTTAATATATATAATTGTGCACCCTCAATAACAAAAACTATTTGGGTGCATTGGTTTTGAACTTATATGCTAGTATCCTTTGAGCCCCGACTTTGCGGGTTCGATTCTTGATGAATGCCCCTTTTTTTCACTTACCTAACATAATAACATTTAATTGCCACCAGCTCAGCTGACCCCACAGCACCGAAAGCGGAAACTAGAATTACAAGGAGCAATTTTAATCCTCCATTTGACTCCCCTAAATTCCAAGCCCTATTCTGTATTTCCCAAATTCCCGCAAAAGCCAAACTCCCTGGAAAGTGGAAACTAGATTTACAATTTCAATTCTCCATTTGACCCTAACAGGTATACATTTCTTCCTTTTGTTTTTTTATTTTTTTATTTAACTTTGGATAATGTTAAATCATAAATGCTTTTAATATTTATTTGTTGTTTGAAAGTTAATGTGTAAAATTTATTTGTATTTGTTTTCTTGCTTCTATTTAAGTTTATGGACTTTGATTAAAAATAAATAATTAATTTTATTTATATTCTTGATGGATTTTTTATCTTGTAGGAATTTGTTATTGATTCTTGTGAATTGAAATTTTGAAATTGATAGATATTATTCTCCTCAACAAAGTTCTAATTTTAAAGACAATTCTCATCGCCTTAGCAAAAGCAAAAAAGGGCAAAAAAAGTTTCAAGGTCCGTTATATTTAAGCACAAATTACAAATAAAGCGTAAAATTTAACAAAAATAAGCATAAAGGAGAAAAAATATAAACATATGTCTAGTTCAAGACTAATAATATAAGCATGAATGACAAATATATGAACACATAAATTGTTTTTTTTTATTAAGTGAAATATCAATTGTTTAGTGTTCGTATCTCCAGAAAAGCCTCATTGAAAGTATATCTTATAAATTAGAACCTAGTTGCACATTAAACGAGGTGAGCGATCAACACAAATTTGAGTCTTGATTCAGAACTTATGCGCGCCTTTGACAATACTGGTGCACCCCTAGACTTCAAATCCTGGGTTCGCCTCTGGGTATAAACTGCGTACATCTTACCCTTCTCATGCCCTACTTAATTATGGGAATACACTAGATTTGTTGTTGTTGATTTTATATACGTTTGAAATATGATAAATTCTATGTCTATAATTTATAATCTATAAAAGTGTGAAGGTTTTAAAAATATTATTTGAACCTTTTTGCCCTTCATTAAAAGTCTTTGTTTTAGACAACATCATCTTTTCACTATTTTTTCTTAATATTTAAAAGTGAAAATTAGTTAAATATATCTATGATAAAACCTTTTCTTATTAAAATCATCAGAATTAATGACAACTAATACCTTTTTAATTAGTTTAAGAATTTTAAATCAACTAAATTTAATTTTAAGAAGATTTAAAAAATGTAGACATAAATATAAAAGTATTAGAATAAACTGATGCATCTCTCTTAAGGTACTGCATGACGAACACAAAAATAGTGATCCATCGCCCACTTGAAACTTCTCATGATAACAATGGATTATGATTTTGATAATTTGTAGCTTTTCTCTTTAATTTAGTCCTATTTGTTGAACAAGAACGTAGCAACTATAGGTGCCCGTCCCCGTGCATAGTGGCAACATGATTAAAGAGAGGGAAGTGTCAATAAACGTAGAACTCATAAAATACGATTACTAATACTTAAGGTAACCCATGTACTATTTCGTGATATTTTTTTAAGGAAAAACTATTATATTTTATTTAAAGTCAATTGTTATTTTTCAATCATTTATTCTTTTATATATTTCACGTTGATTGAAGGTTTGACGTGAAACACACGTGCAACGCAGGTACACTAATCTAGTTATAATATATATATATATATATATGTCTTTACCGTTAATGAAATGGTACGTATATGCCCCTCACACTAATGGTAGGGGCATATGTGTACTCAAAGTATGACGAATGGTATATATATATCATAGTTCGGGAGTATATTTGCCTCTTTTTTATTTTAATTTTTCATTTCAAATAATTAACTCAAATTCACTACCCAACCCAATAAATCCATCAAATGCGATTTCAAACCAACTCGATCCGACCTATACTTTTTGTTTCAAATCCGATAATCCCTCTATTTTTCTCTTAAGCGTGAACCCTAATCAAATTGTAGTGATTGGTCGATGCTGCTAGTTAATGTTTATGGATTGGAGATTAGACTGGAGGTGGACGAATCTAAGAGTGCAACGATGGTTCGTCGGGGAGGAGGGGTTCGATTCGACGGAAACGATGGCCATGTAGTGTTGACCATTGGTGAGTAGTGTTTTTTCAACAAAATTTCATTGTAAATTAAAACATGAGGGGTTCAATTTATATGGTGTTGTTATTGGGTGTTATGGGTTAATTTTTGTGTTTGAAATTGATAATAGTGGGTGCTATGGTATTGTGTGTGTATACAGTTATAGGGGTGGAAAATGCGTCTGTTAAAAAGGCGTATCTTGAGTTTTAATTGAGATCGTATCGGATAGTAGATTTATTGCGCCGGGTAGTAAATTTGGGTTAGTTATTTTAGATAAAAAAATTAAAATAAAAAAGAGATAAATATACCTCCGAACTATAATAAATGGTACGTATATATCCCCATCATACTTTGGGTACACATATGCCCCTACCCAAAATGTATCATTTATCATACCTTGGGGTTAAATTTACTCTTGCTGCATATTTTAGGGCCAAATTTACCTCTCTATTTTGAAAAATTGACTAAATAAAGCCTTGGCATAATTTGGGGTCCAATTTATTTCGATGTCATACTTTGGGGTCAAATTTATCCTCGTTGTTAAGAATTTTTTCATATGTATTCTTTCTTTAATAGAAAATCCCAAATCAACATTAAATGTCTCATGTTTTTAAAATAAACACACTCTAATTTAACTCGTCCAACCCGACTCGAGCCACAAAAAAGATACAAATAAATATACCCCCTTAGTTCTGTTGATCATATTTGTCCAACGAGATTAACCCTCTAGATATTTAGCATTGCATAGCTCATAAAAATAAATTTGCATAAGTGAAAATACAAACAAATATACCTCTCCCTCACTTCATGGATCAAAATCAGTGTAGAGCTCATGAAAAATAGCACTTAGCGATCAAATGCAACATATTAGGCTCACTAGATATTTCTTTAGATGATTGAGTTAAGATATCTCCTGATGTGTCAATCGTGGCATCTCTTCATTCTTATGTTTTTATGTACAATTTGGACCTACATAATTTTTTTATTATGTCATTTGCTAAGAAAGCTTATTCACTAATTCTAGAATCTAAATGCATATAGAATTGAAAATTAAATTTTGAAATTTGAACATAATTGAAACATGAGCAGAGTTTGTAACAAACAGTTTCTCTAGTTCCATACTTCTGTGTTAGCCATTTCATTTTACTTTTCGTTCATTTATAAAAAAAAAAAACTATTAGTGTTGCACGTTGAAAGAGAAGTATATTTGTTCATTGAAAAAATCCGGTCAACAGAATTGTTAAGACTTGTGAAGTTTTGATGATTGACAAGAGGCCATGGAACAAGTAAGCTTAGCCGGTCCATAAAGAAATATTTTTTAAAAGAGTTCAACTTGCAAGAGAACTTTGTGTGAATAAAGTCACATGTGCAAAAATAAAGGAACTGAAGTTTGTTACTTTAGAAAAACATAAGGAGATCACCATGTGCTAAGAATAAGAGTTAGTGTTTGACTACAACAGTCAAAAAGAGAGTTCAAGAAGCATTGGAGTCCTTGTGGAGTTGTTGAAGTTATAACTACTCAAAGTCTTCCAAAACAAAATTGATGCACATATACTGATAGGAAAAAACAAAGAACACGAGCAAATAAGCAAGAATAATGTTTGAGAGACCTTGCTATCGAAATACAACCTAATTCAGTGTACCAGATTAAAGAACATGTTTGATCCATGTATCTAATAGTCTTCTATTCTAGTTAATATGTATTAGAATGTTTATTGAGTTGGAATTTTATGTTTTTTAGTTCCATTGTGTTAGAAATTTTTTTAGGAGTTTGGTCTTCGAGTTGGAATAACTCATAGACTTGGGAACATAAACCTTGTTGTGTATTTTTAGGAATTAGAGTTAATTCCTATAGTTGTTAGAGTTTTGTAATCTGATTTTCAAATGGGGGAACTTGAAGTGGGTTTCAATAGTCTGGGAGATTGTTGAAAATTAGGAATTAGAGCTTATAATTCCTTATGTTATAGAGTGTGTAATTTTTTGTTAAGAGACTCATTATGTTTAGTGAAATTGGGGTTAAATTATGTTGCGGTACTTGGCTGGATATGTTTTTGCGTAAAACTATCATGTTCATTATTTACCGTCTTTACTTCTTCTGTTGGAACATGTTAGACAATCTGCTATGTGTAGTGTTGATGATTAGTAGCTAAAATGCAAGGGATTAGGTCCCTGGATGTGCAAAGTACGGTACAGATGCACATGGTATTTGCACAATTTTGTCCTTTTGTATAACAAACTTGCAGGTGTTATTTTGTACTGACTTGAACAGTTGGTCCAATGATATTTCAACCCTAATCATCACTTATCTATAAAAGGGAAGAGACGTCTCTTCATCAAATGGTTTTTGCCATTTACAAAGAGTGAAGAGAGACAACAAAAACCCTCATTTCATCACTGCTCAAGTTCTTAGCTATATATGTAAGCTTAAATCAAAATTGTTCTTGAGTAAGTACTGATTTGTAATCGAACTACTCATGCTATAAGAGTAGTCTTTCTTTTGTGAGTGCTTAGGTATAGTTACCTAAGTTAGTTACTGATTGAGGTAATCAGTAGAGAAGTCCTTGGTATAGTTACCAAGATGAAATTATAGTAGAGTTACTATAAGCGAAAAGAGACTGGAGGTAGGTTAAAATCTAGACTGTAATTAGGAGGTTGATTATAGCGGATTTCTTTGGTGCTTGTGAGGAAAAGTCGTGGTTTTTCTCTTTCTCGATTTCCAAGTATAAATCTTGTGTTCTTACTTTCCTACATTGCCTTTAAATTTCTAGCATCTCCTAGTTGTTTTTCTGTTCTATCGCTTGAGACTAATTTTGAGGGACCTGGTCCCTCACTGTGTTGTACAACCCCAATATTTCAATAATTGGTATCAGAGCAGGCTCACTCTAAAAAGGTCATACCTAGAGTGTTCTGGTTATCATGACTACTATGGCTGAACTAGGGGTGGAAAGAAAAGAAGCAAGAAGGAAGAAATTGCTGACCTTGAAGACTCTATAATCTAACCTAGGTGAAAAAGACACTGAAGTTGCACTTCTAGCAACAAAGATTATTAAAGTTATAAAAAGGGTTGGTCAGCTTAGTAAAAAGAATGATAAAAATTCTAATAATTCAAGAAGGAAGGCAGCAACTGAATATGTTGTAAAGCAAGCTCTAGCAGTATGGAGAGACTCTTCCAGTGAATCAGGTAAAGATGAAAAAACTGAAGGTGTTTCTATGCTAATAATGGAAGGCAGTCCAGTTATCTATGATTCACTGTTTGCATTCATGGCAAACTCAGAAGATGAAAAAAAGAAAGAGGTAACTTTTTTTTATATTAAGGATAATCTAGATAACTACTCTGTTAAAAGGTTAGAGCCTTGCTAGTGTGTTGATAGACTCTGTGTTTGAGTTAACTGCTAAGAAAAATACTCTAAAAGAAAAGATAGAGAATCAGGAGATTGAATTAGCTGACTTGATTCTTCAGATTTCTGAAACAAAAGAACAATTTGCTATGTTAAAACCTGACAATCAGAACTTGGTGAGTCAACTGAAGAAAGTCAATGCTTCTGATGGTAAAGAGAATAAAGAAGCCTGAAAGCTTTAAATTGAACTTGAAGAGAAACTGAGGGATTGTCAAAAACACCTTAGGTCTACGCTCCAAAAGAATAAAAAAACTAGAGAGGAGCCTAATCCATTTAAAAGAAGAGTTTAAAAAATCTCTTAAATGGGATGATTCTTAATAGACTCATTCTAAATTGAATAGTCAAAGTATTAATGATGTCAAAAGCCTAGGTTTCCAAGGAAAAACTCAGCATACTGGGTCCAAAGAGAAACTATAAATGATGTTGAAAATAAGGCTTTCAAACCTATGTGTAATCATTATGGAAAAGATGTGAACATCATAGGAAATGGTCAAAGATGGAAAAAATTTGTGATAAGAAGATTCAAATATATTCAACAGGGGTACACACAACTAATTGAGGTGAAAAAGAATTCTCTATCTAAATGAGCTCAAGAAGGTTCTGATCACACCATTATCTTCGTACTAGAAACTTAAGCTCGAGTGGGTTCTTAAATCAAACAAGTGATCATGACTCCAGGTTTGAGAAAGGAGACTGCTGTCAAGAATACTAATTAAAAGACATTATTCAAAGCTTAAGTATGGAAGATCTAAATGCAGCCTCTCTTTCAAGACATTTCAAATGGAGGTGTCATAGTTTGTACTAAGTTCTTTTAAGGGACCTGGTCCCTAACAAATTATGATGAAAAGCATCAAGACAAAAGGGGTGTGCAGAGGCCAAAACATGAGTCGATCAAGACAACCTGATTTATCATATAAATTCGTGTCTCCTCTAAAAATTTTGCTATGTCAAGAAGCCAGATATCCATGATAAAGTAGGCATATCCTAATCTAACTCAGTATCATATCTTTGCAGGTATACATCCAAGGGAAGAACTTTGGAAGAAAATAATTGAAGCAAACACAAATAGGAAATTTACTCAAAAAGGAGAGGGACCCGGTCCCATCTTTCAGGTTAGTGTCAAAACAATGTGCCTTAAAAATCATTAAATTTCTATTTGAAAAAGGTCATATGTCTTCTTCTACCTGAACAAAAGTTGTCAAACTTAAACCAATGTGAAGAGTCTCCTTCAGTAATTAATAGGGTCAATTCAAAAATTCCTCTTAAACGACCATCTCATCAACTAAAAATTTAAATCCTTTTATTTCATACTCTTCACAAGTAACTCGGAACGTTTTTTTCTTCTTCTTTCTCCCTCTCTCTCTAAGAGTAAAAAATGATTGAAACACCATATGTTTCAAAATCCTTAAAAGAACTATCCTCATATCAACCTCAAAAACTACATAGTACTTTACCCATCAGTCCTCCTTCGAATTTTTTGAAACCTTTAGTGAAACTATTCTAGCCAAACCTCTAGGTTCCAGTAAGAACTCTGATGAGTTAGTCTTGAAAATTGACCTAAATCAAGGGTTTGACTCGCTAAGGTATCAATAAACGTCTCAATCAGAAATTTCCTCTTCCATAAAAAAACCTGAGTCCTCTAAGTCAAATCCCACATTTTCCCAGTTGGTTGATGAAGAAATTCCTATAAAGGAAGCTTATCCATTCAGCAGCATAAACTGGATAACTGAAAATTTTCTTTTACTTGGACATAATCTTAAGGAAAGTTCTGCAAGTGGGAAAAAGCAAATAGTAAGAGAAAATGTTGACTTGAAGAAGGATAGGGAATTTGTTTTACCTCAAAATAAGGAAAATGAGGAGGATGAGGATGAACAACCTCTGGTCTGGAAAATGAATAAACTGAAAGTAAGTAAAGGAAAAGGGGAAATGATTAATACTGTCATACAAGGCACTGAATCTTATTCTACTAGGAGGTTTGAAGAGAGGTTCTTGTTTATCCCTTTTGAATTTTGTTTAAAAGAAAATGGTGTGGACCTCTTTAAAACAATTTTGAAAAAATTCAAAAAAATTTCGAAATAATTTTGAGAAATTCACAGAATCGCCACTTGATTTTTATAGAAAAAATCAAGAAAAAACTTAAGAAGGTTTCAAAGGTTCAAAAACAGAAATAAACCTTTAAAACTAGAGAAACTGGGTAAGGATTCAATTAAGAACCTAAGAAGGTTTTTAAGCCACTTAGGAGCGTCCGTTTAAAATAGTTTACCAAAAAAAACTAACTTGACTAACTAAAAGTGGCTAAATTTCGCAAAGACTTGATTTTATAAAAAATATTAAAATTATTTACTTAAACATGACATTTATTTATTCAAAGGAGAAACATTCTATTTGAATTAAACTAAGTTGCAATTTTCTTTGAATTTCAAGAGGAAAATGATTTTTTTATTTTTATGAAAAGGGAAGGAGATTGTATAGTTATTTTCTTATTATTATAGAAAAGTCAATTTTGTTATAAAAAATGCCTTTGGAAAAGATGCTAAGAAAGTATTGAAAGTGCTTTGCTAATTTTTGAAAAGTTGAATTTCAAAACAAATTAGTTTCTTAGATTTGGAGATTAATAACTTAGGTTTGGAGAAAATTATTTTAATCCAAGTAAACTATTAATCATATGAACAAAATAAATGTCATCTTAAAATAACATAAGCACTTTTAGAAGACTTGTTTTGGGGAGAAAATCGAAGGAACCAATTTAATCCATTTTTAGACAAGACGAATTAGGTGAAAAAATTATGAATTAAATAAAAGAAAATTAAGATAAAATAAAATAGCAATACCTTAGGGAATTTATCTAGATTAATTGATTTATACAAATAAACAATAGGGAAAAGGACAAATAAGCTGCAAAAAATAATACAAGAATTGAAATTAGGGCATTAATTAGCCCATTTTCAAAGCTGGACAGCATTGGTTTTAGGCCTATTTAAATGGCCCTTTTCAACCATCTTTCAGGTGTGTATATCAGCTGTATATTGCATCCCCTTTTCTTCACGTTTTTTCCATATATTCACTGTATATCAACACGTAGATGGTTGCATATTTGCTTTCAGCTTTACTGTGCATCATATGTTGGTGTATATCAACCACCTTTGACCTGTAAAGCATGTATATATGGCGTATATGAATGTATACCAGAAGCTGTCTATGATATATTAATCCATTTTGTGGATTTGGTATGGGTCTTGACTTGATGCAATTTGAGTTTAACCCAACGGAATGCGAGAGATGGGAGTCCGATGGACTCGATAGAGGATTTCATGCAAAGGGAAAGATAGTGCGAATTAGTAAATTTGTTAATATATGAAGAAGGACGTTTATTAAACATATAGGAAAATACACATCACAAAGACACTATCTCACACCGCAACTTCAGTCAATTTGATGGAAAAGAAAGAAGAAAACAAATATTTATCTATCTAGCCAAGGTCACATTTTAGATGAAAGGGGAAAGTTATGATGCAAGTAGGTCGCATTTTACACTAAAGATGTTACACACAAACTGAGGATAGCCCGAATAGAAATAACTTGACGCTTTAATTTTCCAAACTAAATTGATCACCAATGATACTGATAAAGTAACATGAAAAAGTAACTTTCATTTTTATATCCATAACTCGTATTCTATATATATTGATTAGCTATTCGATGTTTACACCAAATAATCGGTAACATGTACATAACATGCACCTTTTTAATTTACTTTATTCAAGGTTAATTTGTCAAAAGAGAGACATGATTAGAACTATCATATTGGTCATTATTTGTTATCAGTTTATTTTATGTTAATAATAAATAGCTTAAAATAATTGTTAGACAAATATAATATTGTAAACACAAGGATCTTAGTGTTACAAGAGAGACAAATATAATATTGTAAATACAACTATTATTTTGAATTAGTAGTAGTGCATACCAAGTCTCTATAGACAAGTTACAATATTTTAGTTCATTCATTAAATAATTAACAGAAATAAATAATTTTCAGTAATGTCTCAAATGGACAAAATGCTAACTCTCTAGTTTTAAACTAAACCAACGAGTCCAAGATGATTAAGATCTTTTTGTTTCTAAATTAGGTAATTTTAACAGAAAAAATTATTAAGAAAAAATCTCATGGCAAGCTTGCTCAAATTTCGAATCAAGGAAAAAGAAAGTAATTAATTTGAAATAAATATTCACAATAATTTTCAAACAAGAGCCCTAAACTCATATAATTCTAAAGATTTGATCACAATTACAAGCATTCCAGGAGTGAAAAAACAGTTTCATTTAATCAATTAGGCACCTAATCTACAACTTCACATGAAAGAGATTTTGAAGCTAAGTTTTGTGAAAATAAAATTCTTAATATCACATCAAAACATCATTTTTTTGTTTTACAATTTGAAAGTATTATGATGCTACTGGGAAAAGGGACAAGTTTGAGGCACCAACCACAATTATATAAAAGAGACAAAAAGATTTGAATCTTACAACATGATATACCCAAAAAGGAGCACAGTCTCATCAAACACATTAACAGAGTTCAATCCTTCTCACTTTAAGCATATAATCTAAGGAAAATAGGAGCAATATTCAAATTTTGATTTGCGTAAGACATTATTAGGTCCTCAAAACACTAAACAAGACCATTAACTCTAATAAACAATACCCATTGTAGATCAATTCCAAAAAAAAAATTGCATGCCAACATGAAATATGCGATAAAGTTAAGTTTGGATTTTTTCTTTTTTACACACAAATATAAGAAAATGTAAAGCGGATGAAGTATTTACCTTTTTGAGGGCAGCAAACTAGGACAAATGAATCTTGGCAACAGATTTCACCACCGGAGTTTGAATTCTGATCCTTCGGCGTTTAATTTTTTCCATCGGAATCGAGTTTTTGAGTCTGTTTCTTCTAGAATTTTTGGTGCGTAGGATTAGAAGCATGCGCCTTCCAAATCCTCAAATTTTTTCCCAAAAATTTGACTCCTCTCTCGTTTGTTCTTCAATGGGTATTTATAGGAAGTTTTGGCCTGATTTTGGGGGAAAACAAATAAGAAATTGAGAATGAAAAATTTAAAATTCAAATAGGAATTAATTGTGATCGTTCGTGTTCATACCAGATCGATCGATTTTGAGGAAAATCCAAATTAATAGTTGTCGTTGTTGACTTGCTTTACTGTTGTTGCGTTGAAATTATTGTGTTGTTGTCGAAGTTGTTGTGGAACATTGTTGGTACGGGTTGCTTTAGTTGTTGATAACGTTGTCGGCTGGGTTGTTGTTTATTTTAGAAGAGGAGTTGGGCCAGGTATGGGGGAATTTTGGGCTGGTGTTGTTGCGTTAAAATTGTTGTTTTTGCTGAAGTTATTTGGTGAGGAGAACGAGCTTAAAAAGGGTGTTAGGTTATAATTTTTGGGGCCAATGGTTGTTGGTTTAGGTTAATTGGGTCAGCTGGTCCAATTTAAAATAAGGAAAATGAGTTGTTGGATTAAAAAGGGACTTTGGGGGTTATTTTTAATTTAAGATTTATCCACCTTATTTAATTTTAGATCAAACTAAAAATCAATTGGCTAATTGCATTACAATTGTGATCAATTTGATTTCAATCACGGCGCAACTATAATAAAGGCTAAGTCAAATTGTAATTCAATATGAATCAATACCCAATTTAATTTTGAATTTCTTGGTTAAATAGAATCAACAAATATTCTCCAAATAAATCAATTTTGAGGATAAATTATTTTTAAATTAAAATTTTACTCATTTGAATTAATTTTCAAGATGATCCTAGATTAAAATCCATTTTTTTCATAAAATAATTATTTAAGTAACAATATTATACTATCTCGTATATACAAATACAAGAGTATATAATCGCTACTTAAAAATAAAAAAACTACTTCGATAAATTTTTTTGAGAAGTTTTTATTCGGATAAAATAAATATTAGTATAATTTTATTTAAAATTAAAGAAATTCAAAATTAAACTTAGTTGTGGAGGGTAAAAATTAGGTGTCAACAGTTGTTAGCAGACATCCTAAAAGAAAATAAGTCCTCTACCTTTAAAAGAAGAAAATTGAAGAAATATATTGATGAGAAGGAGAAAGATATTGAAGTTGTGGAGGTTAGAGAAAATGAAGTTTCTGATTCTGATTTTGTTATTGCAACGAAGAGGAAAAGATAAGAAGTCCACAATGCTGAAAGGACCAGGTCCTCTTACTTAAAGTCTGGTAATTCCGCTGCAAGCTGGAAGAAGCACTTAGCTATGAGGAAAAAGAAAGTTTCTGTGGGACCTGGTCCCAAGAAAAGAAAAACTGAGGAACCAAGTGATGACTCAAGGAGAAGAAGAAAAAATGAAGAAAAGGAGATTGTTCCTAAAGAAGAAAGGATTGCTATTTTGGAAATCTAGAAAGTATTGTCTGAAAGAGTATTTGATCCAAAGATTTATGAAAAATTTGGTATGGTAGACATAGTGGAATATGTGAAACACCAAGGATGACTGCATCTACTGGAAGAATCGGCTCCTATGCTCTTTGAAAATGAAGTCAGGAAAATTTATTATACCATAGACTTCTCAAAAAATGGGATGAGTCTTCCCAGTTTAGTGCAAGGGAAGGAGATACACCTGGATGAAGAAACACTAGGGAGAATCTTGAATATACTTATTATAGGGGTGAGAACTGTGACAAATCAACAATCTACTATTGAATTCGTGATTAAGGCATCAAAGGTTGGAGGAACATGAACAATTGTAGTGAAAAATAATTTTTTTAAAAAACGAGTATTAGCTGGTATTTGAGTTCATCAATAGGTCCTGCTGTCAAGGTTTTAAAAGAGAACAATTGCCTCTAGTGTTGACCTGTTCTTGATCGAATGTTTGAGTTAATAAACTTACTGACTTTTATGATAGAGCACATGGAGAAGGTAATCTTTGAGAAAAAAAAAGAAAAACATAGAATGTCATATGGGTATTTTCTAAACAAAGTATTTGATCACTTCGGGGTAATTGAGACAAAGGGAATGCCAGAAACTGTCAAACAAAAGCTCAGTCTGACAACCTTGGTTGAAAATGAGTGTTGTCCCAAGTGTCAAATTTTTTGGCTGCTCAAGAAAGCTTAACCAAGAAAATGTATGAGTTGAGAATTATGTTAGCAGCAAAGGACATTGAAATAATACACCTAAAATTGCAGAATCAAAAGTTGTCTTCTA
Organism: Capsicum annuum; assembly: GCF_002878395.1. Taxonomy (NCBI): domain Eukaryota; kingdom Viridiplantae; phylum Streptophyta; class Magnoliopsida; order Solanales; family Solanaceae; genus Capsicum; species Capsicum annuum. The sequence goes on along the minus strand of NC_061113.1, from coordinate 34,558,086 downwards.
AGGAATCAGGTTCCACCGAAGAACTTGTAGCAGAAAATGTAAAGCTCAAAAGCAAAATTGCAGAATTAACTGATGAAGTTCAAGGACAGAATGTTAAAGTAAACATCCTCACTAAAAAATTATTAAACGATCATGATGCTGAGCCTGCTAGAATGAACATGCTGCTAAAATCACTTTGCCCTAGACCCCCTTCTACCTGAATCCTAGTGTGTCTGTCTCCTGTGTCTGCTTCTATTGTGGCCTTTGAAAATGGTTGTTTAATGTTTTGATTGGTGTATTGAATTGGTGCTAATAAAAATTAATAAATTTATGCATGTGTGCTTCATTTGCTTCCTTATTGCAAAGTTATTCTTCACGTTAGTATTGCCTCAATAGTCATGAGCTAATTAGCCGCCACTTCTTTTTACTTATGGTTTACTGCCGCTCTTTTTCAATGATGCTAAAAAGGAGAATACTGACTTCATATGTAAGGACCCGGTGCATGTGTGTGCTCACATGGCGCAAAAGTATGGTAGCATAGTGACAGGAGGAAGTGTACAAGTACAAGCACAATGTCTAAGATTGATAATAATCCATACAATATTATTTGGTGTAGCATAGATCGATTTGCTTGTCTACTATAGACTATATATGAGATCTGAATTTATTACTCTTTGTGAATTTAATGAAGGCAATCTATAGTTGTATTCATTGAACAAACATCTCCCTAAATACAATCCTCTGAATTTCTCTTATGCTTGGACCGTTACCATCACTAAAATAATTTACGCATAGTGAAGCAATCATCTCGGATGAGATTTTCTTATGCCTTCCTGTGGGTTGTTCAACACCGCACATGTGGAACTCAACATACTTGTATATGCAAAATCTGTCCGAGGATTCATACTTCCTTGCCTGCAACAACCAGTCGCAACCACGAGATACACATTTCACCTTCAATAATTTGGTGCAACTCTTCTCCATAAAATAATTAAAATTTTGCCTCACCGATGCTCCATTTAGTAGCATTTTTAGCTCTTTATTGTCGGCGAGTGTTTGATCACGATAGAAATTGGTTTCATCGGCGAAGGAATGTCTTGGTTGTGATCTCATTCCATAATCTTCTTCTGCATCTTGCGATTTTGATGAAACGTATTCCATATGCGTATAATTATCTTCCATATTAATTGGATGATCGCTATCATTCTCATAATCATTCAAATCATAGTCAACTGTCGGGCGCCTAGGTGAGGGTGTTGATGAATTCAACCATTCTTCAAAGGACCTCTCAACTACCTTTATCCTTAAAATAGGCCTAAAGCCATCAGCATCAACATCCACTATATACAACAACACACGTTTATCATTATTTATGATCGTAGGAAGGACATTTTCCCTAAATGCATTAGATAGCAAATCACCACGTCGCTCGACACACAATCTAGATCTCCGCTTTTCATTAAGCTTGCAACCAGTTCATCGTATGAACCGTTGCGGCAAATCGCAATGGGCAATGTCAGCTTAGTAAAAGATTTCCATCTCCAACATTTGGGAGTCTCCTCCTATTCTCCTATGAAATCACCGAAAATTAGAATAAATTCTGCAATAGATATCCTAGAATTAAGCTTTGGTCGATGGTAGATTATGTTGAGGGTCTATGTCGGGATGTATGCACGGTCGATGACCGACAATGACTTGGCCGATATCCGTATAAAAACTTTAAAATTGCAAATATTGCTTCTAATCAACGATCGTTGGATTTATGGAATAGAGAAATGAACTTGGAGTCGCCTGAGCTATTGTAATGTACTTTCTAAAGAGGTTTTGAGTAATGTGAGTGGTTTAAAACTTTTTAATAATGGTGGAAAGTGTGTTTGAGAAGATAGCAAACAAATAGGGTAACAATGAATACAATGGACAAACTTATGATGTTTGTTGACTGATTTAGAGCTGATCGCCAAAAAAGTGGCCTGAATAAGAGCTTTTTGGAGGGAAAAAACCTTATATTTTAAGCTTTTGGATTTTTTTTTAATTATTTTGAGAAACCAAGATATTTTTGTATTATATAATTGTGGATGATGGAATGAATTAAAGTGTATTATTAGAAACTTGTGGATGAATTTGTTAAGTTGGAAAGATTGGATAATGAGGCGGATTAAAGTGGGTATATGACAAATTTTTCAAGACTTTTATCTAAAGGAAAAATTTCAGAAATAGCAACTATAGAGTCTTAATTGTAACTTTTATAGCAACAGTTTCATAATTACGAAAAATAACAAATTTTATTTTGTATTTAAGTAAACTGTTGCTATACAAATACATATACAACAAGATTTACTGTCCTTATTTTACTCAAATTAGTTGAATTAAATAAAGAATAATTATCTTATCTAATTAAATTCCCATAAATTACTCTTATTTAAATTAGTAAATTCTTTTTCCAAATCAAACTCAAATATGAAGATTTCAAAATTTCAAAATATCATTCTTTTATGTCTCTAATTATTTTTTCTTGTTAGTTTTTTTTATTTTTTTAATCTTTTTTTACTTTATTTTTTTTATTTTTCACTTTTTTCTTTCTACTTTATTTTTTCTCTTCTACTTCTCTTTTTTTTTTTTCCTTTTTCGTTTTTATGTATTTTTTTCTTTTTTTTTCCTTTTCTCATTTTTTTTCCATTTTCTTCTTCTTCTTTTTTTAATTTTTTTTCACTTTTGTTTTTACACTTCTATTTCTCTTTTTTAATTTCTTTTTCACTTTTTTTTTGAATTTTTATTTTCCATTTTTGTTTTTCCTATCTTTTTTCTTTTATTTTTTTTACTCTTCTATCTCTATCTTTTATTTTTAAAAGACAAATATCTATATCATATATACATATTCAAAAAATATACAAAATAAATAGACATACAGATTTGCATATATATTTAAGATAAAAAAAATATACATATATATATCTGTATATGTATTTACAGAAATACATATCTGACTCACATGTATATATAAACATATAGGACACAAAATCTCTATAACAAAAATGACAATTATATACATATACATATAGGTAATAAAAAATACATGATACATATCTTAAACAGTAAAAGAATTCAAATAAGTACATATATTACCCTCTAAAATGACGTAGTATGTACAGTTCAAAGACAAATCTAACACCGTATAAAATACATAGAGCTTTGGATATGTATTTACAAAATACATATCTGATCCATATGTATATTCTTATTTTATATGAGTCACCTTTGTATTTTGCAAATATATATGAAGATATATAGTATAGTTATGTTTGTTACTGTTTAATATGAATATGATATGTATTTCGTAAATACATATATATGTTTTGTACTGTAAATACATATTCAAATCTGTATGACTATGTATTTTGTATATTTTTTGAATATGTGTATGTGATATACATATTTGTCTTTTCAAAATAAAAGTTAGAGATAGAAGAGTTAAAAAATGAAAAAAAAATAAAAATATAAAAAGAAAAAACCGAAAAAAAGAGAAGCGAAAAATAAAAAAAAAGAAAGAAAGAGAAATAGAAGTATAAAATAAAAAAAAAAAAATAGAAAAAAGAAAAAAAAGTGGAAAGAAAAAAAAGAAAAAGAAATCAAAATAAAATGATAAAAAAATAAGATGAAAAAAAACTAAAAAGAAAAAAAAGGTAGAGATATAAGAGAGTGAACTACAGTAATGATGTTTTATTTTAAAATCTTGAAGATCATGGAGATAATTATTTTCAAATATGAAAATAGAAGAGAGAAAATAAAGTGGAAATAAAAAAATAAAAATAAAAAAAATAAAATAAAATGATAAAAAAATAAGATGAAAAAAAAGGGGTAAAAGATATGGTTATATTTGAGGGAGGTGAAATAGTGGAGTAAATATAGGAAAATGTAAAGTAGTGAGAGTAACGAGTAAAATAATGTTACTCTTGCTATAAACTGTAATTTTACAAAAGTGTTGTTATTTATTGTAATTATAGCCTTAAGTATGCTACTTTCTGTAATTTTTCCTTATCTAAATGACAAAATAAGAATTGAAAACATCCTTTTTGGCATGAAAACCCGTGTTAGTATCCTATGTAAAAATTAGTAAATAAGAAAAAATATCTCGAGCTCAAAAGTTGCTTGTGTGTTCATGAAAGAAATATAAATCTCTCATTGTTGCGAGGATCTGGGTTACTTAATACCAAGGTGGAATGAAAAAATGTCTTTATAATAACAACAAATTTAAATTAGGCAAAATGACCTTCTGGACCCCTGTACTATGTCGGTTTTGTAAGTTGGACACTTTTACTTACATGTTTGTCGTTTGAACCCCTAAACCGACTAAAAAACAACATTTTAAACACTTTTTAGGTAAGTGTAACACACTCTCCCACGTCAGCTGCCACATCAGTTGTCACGTGTGCCACGTCATCTTCCACGTCATTTTTATATATAAAAAATATTACATATTAAAATAAATAAATAAATAAATAAAAAAACCCTCCCCTCCTCTTCTTCCTCTCTCTTTTCCCATTTCTTTCCATTTGTTGTTCATCTTTCTCCATTCTCTTTCCCTATTTCTTTCTTTTTGCTGTCTTTCTTTCTTCATTTTTTTTTCTTACAAACGAACTTTTTCCATGGTCACTCTCAATACACATCGTCACACACACTCACAATGAGCTTCCAATAATTATATTCCACAGATGTTTCACCTACACAATAAAAATGCATACACACAGAGATCCATAGCTTCCTGATATAGAGAAAACAATACAAACACACCTAGCTACCGAGAAAAACACACACACACAACTCACACACACCACACACTCAACTCATACACACCACACACTCTCTACTGATATTACGCACATACACAAATCTAAGAGAGGTTGAGCAAAAGAGAGCTGAACTATGAGAAAGAGAGAGTACGAAGCAGAGGGGGTGTGAGAGCTAAGAAAACGACCAAACGAACAGTTATTTGATAACCAAAATGGAAATGGGACAAATTCTCAAACTAACTGGACAACTCAAATGAAATAGATTATGTTGGCGGCCCACTTGTAGCTACCGGTGATGGTATTTCGCGGGTGATTTCGACCGCTGGTGACGAGTTTTCCTACGATGGCAAGTTCTGAGTCATTTTTCAGTGGATATGGTCGATTCCTGTGAAGATCTTGGTCATCGGTTTTAATGGGTTATCTTTGCACCTCGTCGGAATTCGATCACACTCTCTCCTCTTTTCTATCAATCTGTCCCGTTCTTGCCCTTTCCTTCATTGTTTACTTACTCTCAATTTCTCCCTTGGTATCTCTCTCTGTATGTGTATGTGCCTTTTTTAGTAAGGGGTGCGTCTGTGTATATGAGTTGCAGAACAAAGGAAGATGGTGAGTGTATCGTATATTGATAATGACGGGTGGAGAATTGTTGTTGTGTAGTTGCTAATCCATAAATAAAATAGATGTTTTGTGTGGGTGTGTGTTGAGTGAATATGTTGTGTGATTGTGTTTTGGTGTATGAGAATGGTGGGGGTGGGGGTGTTAATGGTGGTGGTGGATGGGGGTGGGGTGGGGTAGAGTGGGGGTGGAGGAGAGGGGGTTGGGGTCGATGGGGGAGGGGGCTAGAGAAGGGGGGGATTTTTATTTTATTTTTTTAAATTTATTATTTTTTAATTTTTAAAAATATTTTTAAATTAAAAAATTGAAAAAAAGTTGAGTGGCCTTTTTAAAAATTTTTAAATTATTTTAATATAAAATTAACTAAAAATTGATCCCCACTCGCACCTTAGGCGAGTGCCTTCACGCTCTTCGTCCTACTCAGCAATTTCAATGCCAGGTAGGCTCGGTCAACAGTCAAAGGATGCAAAATATAGCTTTTTAATGGGTTCAGGGGTCTAGATGACAAACATGTAAGTAGAAGTGTCTAACTTATAAAACCGACATTGTACAAGGGTCCAGAAGGTCATTTTGCCTTTAAATTATAGAACTTCGGTGAACTTCAAAGGTGGAGCAAATCATACGACTCTACTTTGTTTTTGAAATGACGGAAAAATGAGGGGAAAAAGTTTGCAAATTTTGGTGTATTCAACAAAATTTATTAAATTCAATAGAAAACATTCGCCACCTCTATCACATCAAATAAATTTAATACTCGTACTTATTTGATTTTCTACAACTATTTGAATTTCTTAGACTTTTTAACAGCTTTATCCTTAGAGAAAAACATTCCCCACCTCTACTACATCAAATAAATTTAATACTCGTACTTATTTGATTTTTCTACAACAATTTGAATTTCTTAGACTTTTAAAAGTTTCATCCTTAGTTCTAAGTAAGTAAACATATGCTTTCATTCACAATTACTCCCTTGGAAGTAGAAATATAGTAGTGATGAAGATAAGGTCTGACCTCTCTCTACACCTACATCCACCATAGATCTTATCAAAACAAACCCTCTGGACATAATGGCACTAGATACGGCCAAAGTCAACCATCAATCCCCAATATGAACTACTTAAACGCCTTTGCGCAGACAGTACCATCAAGTAGCCCCACTGCCTGTCCACCGGACAAACCTACTGAAACAATGGAGGTGGACATGACTCACGAGGAAGAAATGCTTCAGGATGTACCAAGCAATAGTACGATTGTGCTAATGGCGAAAGACAAAGTACGGATCCATAGACTATGTTCCTACTCGGTCATAATTAAATTAACGAGGAAAAAAGTCAACCACGCCTACCTAAAGCATCAATTAAACAAATTGTGGAAACCATTGGAGAATTAATAATCATTGATTTGGGCAATGACTATTTCAAAGTCAAATTCCTCAAAGATATGAACATGCTCACAACCCTCCAAAAAAATCATGGTTCATAAATGCAGCTTTCTTTCGGTTAGGAAATGGCACCCTAACTTTGTGGCATCGGAAGCACATAAAAATGTCTCTGCAATTTGAATTCGCCTACCGAAACTAACCACAGAGTACTATGACCACTTAATCCTACCAAAAATAGGTAGCAAATTGGGAAAATTGGTCAAGACAGACATATGCACCTCAGCTAGACTTAGAGGACGATATGGCCAAATATGCATCGAGGTACCCTTAGAAACTCCAGTAAAAACCCACATCTATATTGGAAGACTAAAATAACAAATTCTGTATGAGGGTGTCTATATTTTGTGTACCAAGTGCGGCATGATAGGACGTACATGTGTCCTGTTGAAATCACCATACCATTCCTGCAGTGACCCCTCCGGATAAAGCTATGGTCACCACAAAGGAAGTATGTGCACAACAAAATAAAATCAATAAAGATGATTGGCAAGTGGTCCAATTCAAAAAATGCCTTAACAACAGAAAAATTAAGCCAGTTCAATAGGGTGTCCACGAAGGCCCAAGCACGAAGAGCCCCTCTCAACCTAGGGGAAAACCATGGCACACCACCCACCCAGTGTAAATGCAGGTAAGTTACTTGACCATCAGATCAATTAATATGTACCCAAATCTACGGATGTTTGTACTGCTAGTTGCTCGGATAGATATGCCCAATTCGTCCAAAAAAATATGCTTACAAAATCAACGAAAGATACCATGATCCAAATTCTTCTGCTTTCCAAAGTAGAAAAAAAGAGCATGATGTCATAAGTGACAGGCTGGAAAGCAAGGTAGAAAAAATTATCATCATGCCCTTAAAAAGGTGCACAGTAAGTGAACCCATAAAAAATGAAGGGCTTACAATGGCCCCTAGTGGAAGTCTAGGAGCACAGACACGTCACGTCCTACTGTGACCTCCCACTGTCCCAATAAAAATGTGCCACGTCAAAACTCCTTAAACGTGGACAATCAAACTACCTCTAATAATATAAGCCAAAATAACACTTTTAGCGAAACATCCTTATTAAAACATACTAAAAAAAGTAACAAAATTCAAAGTACAACATTACTAGATTTAGGGAAGGGGCCCACAATATATCCTCAATCTCCTACTTCTAATATCCCTGGACCTTCACAAACTACGATAAATATTATCTCCATAAGTAACATTAATAAACCCATCAAACCTTCTATAAATACCAAGAATACCCAGATGTTCAAGAAAACCGTCGAGCTCACAGAAGAAACTCCCAAACACAACCTACAATGAATTCGCTGAACCTAAATACAACCCAAATCTACCTCCCACATATTCACCTCTACCCAGTATCAGGTACAATATCATAGGTAGAGATGGTCTTACTAGGTCAAGCCTTCATAATGCATGTATATATGGAAGAAAGGGAAGCCATGTTCATCATCAGCACGCCGGAGCTATTGGCTCACTTAACTTCCGGGGGGGGGGGAAGGGATGAGGAGAGTGATGGAGTTGTACAACAGCCATGTTTGGATGTCTACTCTACTACAATATTTCATGAACTTCTCAGTCCTAACCATCCTTTTCTTTTACATACCGACGTGGGAAACTCTAACAGCCCCCATGGCACAGATCCCTCCACCATAAATAACCCAGTCAACACCACCATACTTTTTGACCTACCACAAATTCATAGATATCGACCCACTATACTACCATCGGCAGTTGCAAGGGTCGACCATGGGGGAGGTTTCACTGCAGAACCAACCGACTCCGAGTAGGCCACTGGAGAATCAGGCAGTCCCAACAGTCAACAATGTAGCCTCGTCCTCCCATGTACTACCCAATATCACTTTAACTCATCCAAGACTAGTGATTACCTTACTCAGGAAATAGAGGATACATTAGAGATAATACGAGAAATAAGAATCAAAATAACTGTGTTAAAGGATATAAAAGCAATGGTATTCAATGACAAGTACGCCATGAAATTCATCCTTATCTATCCCCAAAACTTAATAAGGACATACCTAGACATCCGTTGACCTTTCAACCCCCAGGTGGGGAATTCTGTCCTGGTCATGAACCCAACAGTGATGAACCAAACTTTTCCTTTGACAAATACCTCAAGAGCAGCTCCGTTGATCAACCCACCACAAAGGAACATATCCATGAACATCATAATATGAAACTGTAGAAGGGAAAATGGTCAGGATTTTAGAAAGAACTTTAGATCCTTAGTAGACTGGCACAAACCGCCTTTTGTTGCCCTACTAGAGACTAAGATGCAAGACAACCAGTTGCTACTCAATGACTTCCCTTTTAATAGGATCATTGAGGTTACAGTAATTGAAAATGCAGGTGGGCTAACTGTTATGTGGGATGACTCTCTCCTAAAACTAGATGAAATCGCCACTACAGACCAGAAAATTCATGCTATAGTTAAGGTAAGACAAAAAAATGACATGTGGTTGTTTAGCTGTATTTATGCTAATACATTCATATGTAAACGCAAGATACTATGGCAAAATCTCCAAAATATCAAGGATAACTTCCCAGGTAAGTGGTTGATAGGAGGAGACTTAATGAACTCTTGTCAAACTCAGAAAAGAAAGGAGGTAAGTTAATTAATCAAACACGATCATCAGAATTTCAACATATGATAAATTATTGTGAATTCATAGTTATGTGCTATAAAGGTATTAAATATACCTAGTTAAACAGAATATTCAAAAGTCATAATGCTTTGATTTTAGAGAGGTTGGGCAGATTCCTTGCTACTAATGATTGACTGGTTAGTTATCCTAATGCCCATGTCATTTATCTTCCACGTACCCATTTCGACCATTGTCCTCTCCTATTGACCCTGTTTAAAGATGAGCAAAATCTGCGGAAGTGCTTCTTTAAATTTAAAAAATATGGACGACTCACCCGAATTATATTAACGTCATTTATCATGTATGGAGGAACAACCCTCCACTAGAAGAAGCAGTAACAACTTTTGAAGAAGAACCATTTTCATGGGCATGCAAGAATATAAGGAACATCTTTAGGAAAAAAGATAAGCTTCTTCGTAGAATCCAGGGAATCCAAAGTTCCCCAAACTATCATCACAACATGTTCCTTATCAATCTAGAAAAAAACCTCATACGTGATTTTAACAACATTCTTAGGATGGAAGAGGACTTCTGGAAGCTTAATTCCAGAATAACTTGGTTGAACGAGGATGACGCTAAAATAAAAAAATTTCACACTTCGACGTCAATTAGAAGAAGTAAATATAAAATAGTATCCTTAAAACTGGACAATAACTCTTACATAAATGAGCAATCGGATATAGTAAACCATATTCTAGATTTTTTCAAGGACCTGTTTAAATCCAACCATCACAAATCCTTCAGAGTCGTAGTTCCTAAAGCTAAAGTATGCCTCTCCGAAATAGATAAACTGGACCTGGGGAGAGTGCCCTCTGAAAATGAAGTTCGAGAGGCTGTTTTCTCTTTTCAACCCTTTAAAGCCCCTGATGGCTTACACCCATACATCTACCTAAAATATTGGTATATTGTAAGTCAGTCTGTTTTTTCCTTCTGCAATAGAGCCTTTATGGAATCCAAGATTAACCCAAGTACCAAATCAACACATATATGTCGTATTCCTAAAAGTCCTAATGCACAGACTCTCAAAAGTTACCGCCCTATCAGTCTATGTAATACTTCTTATAAAATATTCATGAAAATAATCTCCAGAAGACTGCATCCCATCATGGATAAAATCATCGAGCCCTATCAAACTAATTTCCTTAAAAATAGACAAGCCACTGACAATGTTATAGTCATACAAGAAATAATCCGACATTTCAAAAAAATGAAAGGGAAAAAAGGCAATGTCATTACGAAAATATACTTAAAAAAGGGTTTTGATAAGATGGAATAGCCGTTCATAAGACATACCTTACATTACTTTAACTAACCCAAAAACAACATAGACCTTAAATGTCATGTATTTGTACTAGCTCAGTATCAGTCTTAGTCAATGGTACGAGGACTGAATTTTTAGCCCCTCGAGAGGGATTTGCCAGGGAAATCCCATATCGCCGTACATTTTTATTCTTTGCATGAAAGTCCTGTCCCATAACATAAATCGGGACCTCAACAATAATATGTGGAACCCTATAAAAATTAGCAGGACGGGCCCATACCTGTCCCATCTATTCTTTGCTGATGACTTAGTACTAATGTCTACGACTGATAGGAGCAAATGCATAAATATCGAAGGAACCCTCTACAATTTTTGCACCTGGTCCGGGCAAAGCATCAATTATGGTAAATAAAAAATCCTTTTCTCAGATAATTGTGATGAAAGTAACAAAAGTACTATTTCTTCTATCCTTAGTATCAAATTATGTACGAATTTTGGGAAATACTTGGGGTTTTCTATTTTTAATTCTAAGCCCAGTGCCAAAGATTTCAATTCATCAACGATAACCTTAAGAAAAAACTTTTGGGATGGAAAGCAAATTTCTTAAATATTGTTGGGCGCACTACCCTTACAAAATATTGCCTTAATAATATCCCTACCCACATAATGCAATATAATAAGCTCCCTCAAACAGTCGTCAAACAGATCGATAAAATTCAGCGGGACTCTGTCTGGGGAACTAACACTACCGAAAAAAGAATGCACTTTGTGGGCTGGGACACCCTTGTCAAACCTAAAAACAAGGGAGTCTGGGTTTTCAAAAAACTAATACTAAAAATAAAGCTCTTCATGCAAAGTTGGCACGGAGAAGCCAAAATCTCTATGGTCTTCTGTTCTTCTAGCCGAGTATACTAGTAATAACAACCTTGAGGGGATTAGTCACAATACCAGAAACAATAGTAGTACTTGGAAAAATGTCATTAAAGGATAGAGGGTATATGGAACGATACTTGTTTGTCCTTCAAGTCCCCTCTGAGGAACTCAATCCATACTGCTTTGAACTTGGGGGAGGAAAACTTACCTGTTGAAACACTAATAAAGAATGGAACATGGGATCTTTCCTCCTTAGGATATGACCTTCCGGAGGGCATAACTGCCACCATAAAGGCTACTATTATATCGAAAAATCTTAATTTGAGCGATAAACTCAGGTGCACCTTAGCCCCTGGGAAATGGTTTTCTACAGGCCTAGAGTACTATCATATTCTAGCAAAAAATCTTAATGTTGCTGATCCCATTGCTGTCTTTAAATAGGTTTGGAAATTGAAGTGCCCCAATAAGATAAAGTTTTTTATTTGGTTGTGTTACCACAAAATGCTCCCGACTAAAGCCTCACTAAGTCACATAGGCAAAAAAGTGGAACCCAATACAACATCTGCAACGCAACCGAAACCATAGATCACATCTTCCGAGAATGCCCTATGGCACTCCAGTTCTTGTACAATAACAACTTGTTTTCAATCATTCAACTCTTAAAAGATTTATCCTTTATTGATTGTCTTGATAAAATTAGGAAAATGTCTAACGTACGAATAGGGAGCTACATGCTTTGGAGTGAGGTATTTCTTTTCTAACTTTGAAACATCTGGTTGACTAGAAACGATAATTTGTTTAGTAATAGAAGTAATCTCATACCCACAAACCTTTCATACGACAGGGCCTTGGAGTTCCATTTACTAACTAGTACCCACAGGTCCACCAAACAAAATACAATTGAACAATGGCTACCCCCTACGGAAGGATGGAAGTTGAATATTGATGGCTCTTTTGGCCATAACACTAGGAGAGGGAGAGCGGGAGGATTACTACGTGATAACAAAGGAAATTGGATTAAAGGTTTCCGGGATAGCATTAGTGCGAATTCGCCACTTGAAGCCGAGACAACTGCTCTATATCTGGGTTTATGATTAGCTATTCAGCTGAAGTGTGAAAAATTGATTATTGCTACTGATTCTCAATCCTTAGCTTCACTTTGCACAGATAAACCTGAGATCGATGACAGTCTTATTGTTTTGTGCAGGGATCTTCTTCGAATGCTGGGGAACCCGCGGGTATGCCATGAAGGAAGGACTTGTAATAGAGCTGCGGACAAGCTAGCTAAGGCGGGTAGAAGGATGAAAACAAATCAGCTTTTTGAGGAATGGTCAGTTCTTCCCTTATTTATTGTAGGACTATTGAAATAGATAAAAAAGAAACTTCTTTTGCAGGGTCTAGTGAACCCGTAGTACCAAATGTTTGTACTAAAAGTAGTGACTATGGACACTCTCTATCGCCTTTCTTGAACGCAGCTTTGTATAATGCATATTAATATTAAATAAAATCTCCTTTTAACCAAAAAAAAAAAAAAGTAAATAAACATATATAAATCTAGAGAAGTCATCTATAAAAAAAAATTAAAATTATCTTTTGCTTCATCTAATTAATTTATCATTTAATTCACATATGCCCAAATGTGTTAGATTTAACAATTCTGTATTAATCCACTACATTGCAACAACTTTTATTGGTTTTGAAGCTGTAAATATTAAAAAGTAGATAAAAGAGACCAGCTGTAATTTGGAGGGAGTTGAAAAAAATATTTGAACCGTTGAGCTCAGGTAATACCAAAGTTGAGTGTAAAACAATTGCTTTAAGCCTAAAAAAATGAAGATGCCAAATGAGCCAAATCATTTTTTACTTCAAAATAGATTTGAACAATTTAAATATATTAAATTATTAATATTATACTTAATGGTAAAAGTTTAAAATTGCTAGACAAATGAGAATTTGAAACATATACCAATCATTTTTTATTTCCAAACAAATCTCTATAATCTAAAATGTATGGAATTGTTTTTAACATTTTATTGAATGGTGACAATTTGAAATTACTGCACAATGAGCATTTGAAAAATATTATCTTAATCTTGAATGTTTCCTAAAACACTATACAAGTATTTGTGAATGGTAGGGATATGCACAAGATGGCTGCAACACCGCCATTACAAATAAATTCAATTTAAAAACACGTCATAATTTTTTTTTATAAAATTTCAAACTCATATTGAAGTTTGGTTTATAAAGTTTCCTTGTTATTGACATAATAAAAAAAAAATAGTCTCACATAAATAATGTTAGTTATGTGATTCACAAAATAAAATTTTTCGATACAAAATATAAAATTTCTCTACTTCATCTAGTTTGGGTAGTATTGAGAAGGAAGATTTGTAGTATTGAGAAGGAAGATTTTACTAATTTGTATAGTATCTTTCAAATACAGTTTCTTTTACAAAGATATTTTCTTGAAGACTATTGTCCAACATTATATTAATTGTGATTGTCTTGCGCATATACTTTTATTACATAACCATATTTAAATAAAGTAGCACTTATGAGCTGATACCAATAAATTTTTTTGAGCTGTGTAACACCACATAATACTCTATAACTAGCTCGGTTTAATCTAATGATTTTTTTTGAAGTAACGTGTGTAGTCAAGGTGTTATGAACTCACTCGACGGTAATTAATGGCATGTTGAAAATATGTTAAGGGACATATAATATGGTTTGACATTAGTTGAAGCAATAGGATGACTTAAAATATTCAAAACGAACAAGATAAAACGTATCAGAACCCAATCGTAGCTTGAGTCATATGAGCAAGCTAATGAATGATTTTAAAAAACATTATATGAGTTAGTTATTTATATTATGAATTATACAAACCTTTCCACATTGACAAAACTTTAGTAAAATTTTTGGGAAGATCGAACTTGTGGTTGGATATTGAATTTATATTGAATTTTATGACTCAAAATCAATTTAAATCACATTCTTAGCCATGAAATTAGAATTAATGAGATGACTCAACTTATTTCCCACGAATTGCTATGAAACTCACAAATTAGAAAGTTTAAGCAAATCTTTTCGAGTCAAAGTGAATAAAATTATAATCTTTGGTCATTGGCGCAATTGAAACCAATCTTTATGTAAATTGTGAGCTTATGAATCGGGACAATTTAAAGAAAGTACGAAATTGAAGTTACGATTGTATCCCTAGGTAAGTTAAAACTTACTTAATAGAAGTGATTTTAGTAACACTCATGTCCCTTGTGTGTTCAATGAAATATTAAAGGGAACTTTAGTGACTATATTGTAGGAACAAACGAGTGCTTAATCCATTTTTTTACTCAATCAACAACAACATACTTAGTGTATTCCCACATAGTGGGATCAAAGGAGGGTAAAGTGTATGCAGGTTATACCACTACCTCAGGTGAAGTAGAGAGGTTGTTTCCGACAGACTGTGGCTCAAGACAACTAACAATATAACAAATACAAAAATATATAAACTAATACAGTATGCAAAATAAACTAACACTGCTAGCTAATATAGGAAACAATACAACCCCAAGATAATACTCTAAACTATCTATCCGAAATCATAGACATCACTCAAACACCAAGAACAATAACTTCAGACGCAAACAAAGTACTTTTCCCTATTGTTACAGATGCACTCCTACCCCCTAACTATCTACCCTAATCCATGTCTTCCACACCTTCCTATTAAGGGTCATGTCTTCCGTAAGCTATAAATACTCTATATCATGCCTAATCACCTCCCTCCAATGTTTACTCGGCCTACCTCTACCCCGCCTAAAACCATCTATTGTCAGCCTCTCACACCTATGTACTAGAGCATCCGATCCCCTCATCATCACGTGTCTAAACAAATGTAATCTCACTTTTCGTATCTTGTCCTCATCTGAAGCCACTCCCACCTTCTCCCGAATAATCTCATTCCTAACCCTATCTTTCCTGGTAAGGACACACATCCATCGCAACATCCTTATGTCCACCACCTTCAACTTTTGAATGTGGAAGTTTTTAACTGGCCAACACTCTACTTCATACAACATAGTCGGTCGGACTGTCACTCTGTTGAACGTACCTTTAAACTTCGTAGGCACTTTCTTATCACACAAGACTCCCGAAGCGAGCCTCCATTTCAACCACCTTGCACCAATATGGTGTTTGATATCCTCATCAATCTCACTGTTCACCTGAATCATATACCCTAGATACTTGAAACTCTCCCCCTTTTGAATGGTCCGAGAATCTAGCTCCACTACCACTTCAACCTCCTGCGATAAATCACTAAACTTACATTCCAAGTACTCTGTCGTGGTCCTTCTTAATCAAAATTCTTTAGAATCAAGGGTCTATCTTCAAATCTTTAACTTATCATCAAATTCTCTCCGAGTCTCGTCAATCAGTATCATATCATCAGCAAATAACATACACCAAGACACCTCCCTTTTTATGTCACGTTAAAACATTCATCACCAAGGCAAATAAAAAAGAGCTAAGTGTTGATCCCTGGTGAAACCCTGTCAAAATGGAAAAGTGCTCCGAATCTCCACCTACTGTCCTCACACGAGTCTTCAATCCATCATACATGTCCTAAATCAACCTAGTGTATGCTACAGACACCCCTCTAGCCTCCAAGAATCTCCACAGAATCTCCCTGGAGACTTTGTCATATGTTTTCTAAAGTTTAATGAACACCATGTGCAAGTTCTCCTTCCTCTTCCTAAATTACTCCACTAATCTCCTCACGAGGTGAATGACCTCAGTAGTCGAATGACCTGGCATGAAACAGGACTGATTCTCTAAAATAGTCATAATCCTCCTCAGCCTCAACTCTACCACCCTTTCCCAAACCTTCATAGTATGACTCAACAGCTTGATACCCCTATAATTGTTGCAACTCTGAATGTCCCCCTTGTTCTTATATAATGGAATTATCTTACTCCACCTCCAATTTTCAGGCATCTTTGCTGCCCTAAAAATAATATTAAACAACTTTGTCAGCCACTCCAAACTTGCCTGGCCCACAGGTCACCCTATCCCTACACATTCTGAAAATAGCCCCCGAGACACCCTCGACCTTGAGACGCCTACAATAACTATAATCGCGACACCTCTCAGAATTCTCCAATTCCCATATAAAACCTTTATCCCTCTCGTCATTCAAAATTTTATAGTAATAGGACTGCCACCTCTTCCTAATAAGGGCATCCTTAACCAACAATGTACTATCCCCCCTTGATGCACTTCACTTAGTCAAGGTCACGAGCCCTCCACTCCCTGGCCTTGGCAAGCTTATACAACTTTTATCCACATATTTCTCCTCTAAAGTCGCATACAAGCTCTCAAAAGTTGTTGTCTTAGCCGTTGTAACCGCTAACTTAGCCTCTCTTCGAGCTACCTTATACTCCTCCTGCCTCTATTTATTATTCTTTGTCTCAACCAACTTAGCATAAGCCACCTTATTAGTCTCCACCTTCCTCTTGACTTCTTTATTCTATCACTAGTCCCCCCGATGGTTACCAGATCAGCATCTCGAGACATCCAACACCTCTCTAGCGGTCTCCCTAATACAACTAGCAGTCGTCTCCCACCAACTATCCATATCCCCTCTACTCTCCCAGGCCCCTTAGTCGTCAACTTCTCCTCCATATAATATATGTGATGTATGTTACTATATGTAACTTTCATGCAATTTGTCTCAATTTTTAGAAAACATATATGCTTATGTATATTACTACTTGCTATATGCAATGATGCTTATTGTTAAGCTTAAACTAATGTGATCACATTTTTAAATGTGAGCTAGTTGAACTCCCTGAAACATGAGTGCCACAAAGGTCAAGATTGGCTACCTTACATTTGTATGATCTACTTATTTGTGGTAAGAGATAGGTCGAAACTCCCCCTTGTATAATGATTGTTCCACACAGGGGCAGAGCCTGCCTTTGGCATAAGGGTTCATCCGAATCTCTTTCGATGAAAAATTATACTATTTATAAATGACTAAAATTATTTTTATGTAAATATTGATAGAAAATAAACTACAAAATGAAAATAAAAGAGACTCTGCAAGTGTAAAAACTTTCTTAGTATATTCTATCTTCAAAATACTCTTCAGTTTAATTTGCAAACACCTATCTTATCACGTAGCTTTAGAAATGACACTGGTTTTAAAGGCTTTGTGAACATATCTGCAACCTGCTCTTCACTTCTGCAAAGATAAGACTAATCTTTGCATCCTTAGTTAGATCACGTAAGAAGTGATACTTCACATCTATATGCTTAATCCATCCATGTTCAACTGAATTCTTTGAAAGATTAATCGCTAAAGTATTATCATAATAGATTGGCGTCGGTCCTTCCTGCTTAAAATGAAGCTCTTTAAGAATGTTCCTCAGCCAAACAACTTGACAAGCGCATGACGTTGCAGCAACATACTCTGCCTCAGTGGTCGACAAAGTAACAATAGGTTGCTTCTTTGAAGACTAAGAAACAACTCCAGACCCCAACATAAATACATATCCTGATGTACTTTTTCTATCTTCAAGATTTCTAGCATAGTCACTATCAGTGTAACCAACCAAATCTCCAGCTGCTTTCATTTTAGAAAAAAATTCAAAATTATTGGTACCATTTAAGTACCGCAGAATTCTCTTAGCAGCTTGTAGATGCATTTCTTTTGGAAACTCCATGAACCTACTAATGAGACTTACAACGTGCATAACATCAGGCCTTTTTGTTGTCAAGTACATCAAGCTTCCCACAATTTTCTTGTATAAAGTGTTATCCACTTTTATCCCTTCAGGTTCTTTAACGAGCTTCAGACCCTTCTCCATTGGTGTGCTTACAGTGTTGCAGTTTTTCATCTAAAATTTATCCAGAATATCTTGCACATTTTTTTTAGATTAAAACTGCCATCAACATTGTCTTGTTGATTTATTTTCTGCTCATGAACCAACAAAGAGCCCTATAACTCGTCAATAGAAAGAGCATAAACATCTTTTGATTCTTCAATAGAGCAGACTATATAATTGAACTTTGCAGTCATCGAGCGCAGTATTTTTTCTATGATGGTAACATCTTCCAATTTTTCTCCATAAATTCTCATTATATTTGTGATAGCCAATACCTTAGAGAAATAATCTATTACCGACTCACTACCTTGCATACGTAGAGCCTCAAACTCACCATGAAGCGCTTGAAGTTGCACTCGTTTTGCCTTTGTTGTTCCTTGATACTTCTTCTTCATGGAGTTCCATATTTGTTTAGAAGTATCCTTGCAAAGAATGGTTTCTAGTATTGAGCGATAAATAGTTTAGAAAAGATAATTCTTCGCTTTGAGATCCTTAAACTTAGACTGTCCAGCTCTGCCTTCTGTGCTTCCGATAAGGCATTACCAGTGATTGGCTCTTGCACGCCAATACTCATAACTGGCCAATATTCTTTAGACCGAAGAAAGTTCTCCATAAATGTACTCCAATGGTCGTAGTGACCATTGAAACATGGAATAGCAGCCTGAACAAAATTTTCAGTGGTCATTGTTTTGTTGCTGTAATAGCACTCTAAAAGAGAAAAAAATATTTTTCTAACTTGGATACCAAATGATAGAAAATAAACTGCAGCAATGAAAAGAAAAGAGACTCTGCAAATATGGAAATTTTCTTAGTATATTCAAGCTTCAAAATACTCTGTTACAAGAGTTAAATCGATGAAACTAGTAAGCAAAAGAACACGTTTATTCTCCTAAAAAATCTGAATCTAAAAAACTGACTGCACGTTAACTTATAGCCTAAAGATTAGTAACAACGTATTGACTCCTAAATAAACACAATAGCTAAACTACTACTCCACAAAGCCATTCACGTTGCCAACACATAAAATAGATTCAAACCACCTTCGATTAGTTTTTCTTCAAATTTGAACCCCCTGGGTGAAAATTCTGGATCCGCCTTTGTTTCCATGAATGCAAGGTCATGAGTGTTAAAACACTCTTTTTCAACAAATTCTCTTATCACATTTACTCACCTTACAGTTTCAAATTTCAGATAATCAATATCAATTTTTAAAACTTAAATTCAATCGTATGTTTTACTTGTAAACATTTCCCTTTGTAAGTCTTGTTCGATCTTTTCAGCAGGAAGACTAAGTATCATGTCGGTGATACTTGGCCCGTGAGATCCTACTCCCATTTTAGATTGCTAATTTAGCTGAGCAAGATCTTGCTACGACCAATTAGCTTTAGCCTTCAGTCGAACTTACCTTTCGATATTCACCTCTATGGGGGATCAAGTTGATGTGATCACATTTACACATGAAATCTAGTCGACCTCCCTGAACATGACTACCACAAAGGTCAAGGTTCCACCCATTATGTGTTAAAAGACACTTTTTTCAATAGAATTCTCTTTTCAGATTAACTTCATTTAATAAAATTCTTTTTTCAGATTAACTTAGATTAATATCAACTTTGAAATTCATTTAGTTATAACTTGTAAGTAAAATATTTTATTTCAAAAGAATTTAGTTAGTGTACGAAAGAAGTTATAATGTAGCTTGTTTTAGAAGCTGATTTTTTTACTTGGAGAAAAAGAAAAAAATCATGGTGGCCTTTTGTTACAAGTGGCACCTTTCTGTCCAAGCATCATAGACACTTTTGATCTATATAGCCTATAAATAGGCATTCTTTGCTTCAAAAAATGTAAGAAGGAAGGGAAAAAAAAACTTATTATTAACAGTAACCAACTTTCTATTTTCTCTTTGTTTTAATTTCCTACTCCCTCAATTTTCTCCTCTTTTCACCCTTTTTTATACTTTCTCCGTTTTATAATAAATAAATTGTTTAATTTTGACATAGAGATTAAGGAAAAAACATTAAAGATATAAATTTAACACAACTTTTCATTTTTACCTCAAAAAAAGAAAAATGATGATCTTGTAATACCTTTTCAAAAGTTAATTGGTTGCCAAATCATAAGGGTAAATTTGGAAAAAAAATTCAATGATTCACTTATTTTGAAACACTAATAAATACCCCAACAATTCACTTATTTTGAAACAGAGGAAGTATTATTATAGAATTTATTAAAGGGTTCTATTATTTATATTATTTTTTATTAAATTTATTGGTATTTGTATTAATAATTTTGTTGATTCTTGTATCCTCTAATTAATTAGGAAAGACTGATTTAATTCTGAATATCCTCTAATTAATCAGGAAAGTGATTATTTAATCATAGAAAAATATTTCACGCTACTGAAATCGTTTCTTAGGACAATGCCTAGCCCGACTCGAGTATAATTAATATAATATCGTAGTAATATTTATTTAATATTCAATATCATTAACTTGCTAATAAGTAATTATATTTTTGTTATAATTAGTATATAAATTATATTATTATTATTATTATAGTAGTAATACTATTATATATTTGTTGCTATATTATTATTTTGTTAACAATTTAAAAACATTCTTATTGGTATTTTACCGTTGCAATCTTAGAAACTATGACAAATAATTCTACTCATGGTACTTCTAGTACTGATGCAACTCCTAATACTCCTGTTTCGATTGTTCAATCATATGCTAAGCCATTTTTTAATGTTTAAAATATTGAAATATTTGCTAATGAAAACTTTAAAAGGTGGCAAGTACGAATTTTTTCATTACTTGATGTTCATGTTGTAGCAAATGCTTTGTCACAAACACAGCCTGATGCAAATGTTGATAGCCAAATTTTGGAATCATGGCAATACGCCAATAAGGTATGTCGTCATACTATTTTACAAATAATTTCTAATGAACTATTTGATGTGTATTGCAGTTGCAAAGAAGCAAACGTCATCTGAAAAGCTTTAATTAAAAAATTCACGACTGAAGATGCAACCAAATAAAAGTTTATGGTTGAAAAATTTTACAATTGGTAAATGAGTGATGTGAAAGAAATGAAAATTCAAATAAATGAATATCAAAAATTGCTAGAAGATTTGAAGGCTGAGAAATCACTCTACAAAAAAAAAATTGCTAAAAAAATAAGGTTTTATGTTATTTCGTACTATAGAATTCTTTTCTTTATGGGATCTTTTTCCCACGAGAGGTAATGAGAAGAATTCTAAAATAGATTTCTACCTATGCCTAGATCACATATAAATGAAAATTTTATTTAAGACCTTTTCAATTGTAGTCAATATCATATTACGAGTAATTTCGACAACTTTGGGAGAAAAAGGAGCATTTACCTATTACAGAGATGATGCAATTTGATTCTTAGTATTGATTGAGAAATTTCCTGAATAATGTAATGACTATAAAAATAACTTGAAACATAAGCAGACAAATTTTATTATTGAGGAAATAATAACTCATATTCTAATTAAAGATACTAACAAAAAGGAGTCATTCAAAGCTAAACAGGCTGCACTCAAAGCAAATTTAGTACAAGGTCAAAACAGCAACAACAGAAGACATGGTAATAAGTCTCAAGGTTACAAGCCTAGTAATCAATTTTAAGAAGAGAAAGGGCACTTGTTTTACTTGTGAAAATCCAGGTTATTATGCTGCTCAATGTAGTCACAGAATGAGAAATAACAAAGAAATGAGAAATTCTCCTAAAACTAATTTAGCTGAAGGAGATAAAATAATTGCAGCTGTTATTTCTCAAGTGAATACAGTGACAGACTCAGAATTTAAGGATAGT
The DNA here is from genome assembly GCF_002878395.1 of Capsicum annuum. Taxonomy (NCBI): domain Eukaryota; kingdom Viridiplantae; phylum Streptophyta; class Magnoliopsida; order Solanales; family Solanaceae; genus Capsicum; species Capsicum annuum. The sequence goes on along the minus strand of NC_061113.1, from coordinate 34,535,718 downwards.
GGGTGCTTCAAAAATTTAAAAATTAAAAAAAAATAAAAATCACTTCAATGAGGTTCGAATCCGAGCATCCCTTCCAATGAAAAAGCTTAAGGTCAACCTAAATGCCAATGCACCCAACCAACTTTTATTTTAGTGGGTGCTTTTATATATTATAACCTATTTTCGTATATATTTTAAATGTAATTTTATCGATTCCGCATCGAGTTTACTGGGTGTTGGAGCACCCCAAAATTGAATGTAGGTTCGCCCATGAGTGAATATGGTGGCATATATAAAAGAATGGGTGATAGACTCTGGAGCTACTCGATACATTTGAACAAATCGAGAAGCATTTGTCTCCTATACATCAATAGGAGATGACAGTGAAGTGGTCTACCTTAGATACTCGAGAACTGACAAAGTCTTGGGCAAGGGTAAATTTCTCCTAAAACTCACTTCGAAAAAAACTTTAGCCCTCATTGATGTGCTACATGTTCCTACAATGAGCACACCTGATTTCTATGGCTTTGCTGAATAAAGCTGGAATAAAAGTGTCTTTTAAATATAATAAGATTATTTTGTTAAAAAATAATATATTTGTGAAAAAAGGCTATTGTAACCATGGACTTTATGTACTTAATATTATCAATATAATACATCAAATTCTGCTTATATAATTAAGTCTATTTCTTTATGGCATGCTAGATTAAGACATGTTAATATTAAATATATAAAGAATATGCAATCACTTGATTTAATATCTGGTTAGATTCAAGTAATTTCGATAAATGTAAAATATGTGCTGAAGCTAAAGTTACTAAAACGTCATGTTTTACAGTTAATAGAAAAACTGAAATGTTATCTTTGATTCACACTGATTTGGGTGATTTAAAATAAATTATGACTAAAGGTGGTAAAAGATATTATGTGACTTCTATTGATGATTTCTCTAGATTTACTAAATTGTATTTGCTTAGAAATAAAGATGATGCATTTGATGCTTTTGTGTCTTATAATTTTGAAGTTGAAAATCAACTTAGTAGAAAAATCAAGAGAATTATATCTGATAGAGGTGGAGAATATGTATCTTTAAATATGTTTTGTGGAAAAGAAGGTATTATTCTTGAAGAAACTCCGTTTTATTCTTCTGAGTCTAATGGTGTAGCTGAAAGAAAAAATAGGACATTAAATGCACCTGATAATTTGTGCATTCTGAGTCTAATACACCTAATAATTTGTGGGGTGAAACAATATTATCTGCATGTCATTTACAAAATAGAATCTCTCATAAAAGAACTGCAAAACTCTTTATGAATTGTGGAACGGTTATAAATTCAATTTGAAATATTTAAAAGTGTGACATTGTCTTGCTAAAGTTCTTTTGCCTGAACCTAAAAAGAGAAAAATAGGTTCTAAAACCACTAATTGCATGCTTATTGGATATGCTGAACATAGTGTTGCATATAGTTTTCTTATTTTTAAAAGTGATGTACTTGATAGTAATACTATAATTGAGACAAAAATGTTGAATTCTTTGAATATATTTTTTCACTATGTGATAAAATCTCTCATGCACCTGTTGAACGAGAAAATGAATCTACCTCTAATATTGAGGAATTGGGAAAGAGTAAAAGGCCTAAAAAGAATATATTTCTTATGAAAATGATTTTCAAACTTTTCTTGTTGATAATGAATCATCAAATTATTTTGAAGTTGTATCTTTTTCTGATACTAAATTTTGAAAAGAGACAATAAAAATTGAACTTGATTCAATTATGAAAAATAATACGTGGAAAGACTTCTTAAGAAATTTAAATATTGGGAGGTAACTCCTGTAGCCACTCCTTATGATGCTAATTATAAATTAAAAAGGAATAATGGTGACCCAATTACTCAGTCTAAGTATGCACAGATTATTGGGAGTCTGATGCATGTAATGAATTTTACTAGGCCTGATATAGCCTATGTTGTAAGTAGATTAAATAGATATACTTATAATCCCAATAAAGATCATTGATCTGCATTAATGCGACTGATGAAATATTTGAGAGAAACCATGAATTATGGTATCTTGTATAGTGGATTTTTCTCTACTTTAGAAGGATATTGTGATGCAAATTGAATCTCTGATTTAGATGAGATAAAATCCATTAGTAGTTATGTGTTATCCTTGATGGGGTTGCAGTATTATGGAGATCAACTAAGAAGACGGTCATTGTTAGATCAACTATGAAATCAGAGTTTATGGCTCTAGAGTTAGCTGGTATTAAGGCTGAATGGCTAAGAAATTTCTTAACGAATATCCCTTTTAAAAAGGATGATCCGTTGTGTAATATCCTTTTAAAAAGGATGATCTAGTGCCTCCTGTATATATACAATGTGATTGTCAAGCCGCAATTGCTATTGTAAGAGTAGACAAATGAAATTGAGGCATGATGTTATTAAGCAATTGCTGAGAAATGGAATAATTTTCATTAATTATGTGAAGTCTGAATTGAATTTGACCCGTTCACTGACTAAACCTGTGGAAAGAAAATTAATTCTTCAAACCTCAAAAGAGATTAGGTTAAGGCCAATATGATTTTCAATAGAGATGGTAACCCAACGTATGTGATTGGAGATCCTATGAAGTAGGTTCATATGGGTAATAGCAAGTCGATATTGACAATGCACACTTATTGAGAGTGTTTGAACTGCTACTAAAATTGATGGATGAGTTACTAACTCTTAATGAATTCATAGTCATTATGGATGGTGTATCTAAAGCAGTGTACACTTGATGAATTCATCTATATGAGAAGTAGAATGAGGTCGTTCCTATGAAATTTTTGGCCTTATTCTCTTGCGCTCTCATGACTACCAAGCACGCACATGACCTATTAGAGCAAAATCGCGTTGAACAACAAAATTATGGTCAAAATGTGATTGATAAAGTTTATGACTTACAACAAGAGTTATTCGGTTCATAAAAATATTATATTTCACCAATTATTCTGTAAGTTAAATTTTATTGACCTAAATTTGATTCATAATCCAGAAAACACTAAAACTACTGCATTTTGACCATGCAAATCCAACAAGTTAAAACCATTTCTCCTATAAATTCTTTTGAAATTATATGGGGATTGTAAGTAAAATATTTTATTTCAAAAGAATTTAGTTAGTGTACTTAAGAAGTTATAGTATAGTGTGATTTAGAAGCTGATTATTTTTACTTGGAGAAAAAGAAAAAAACATCATGGTGACCTTTTGTTTCAAGTGTCACCTTTCTGTCCAAGTGTCATAGACACTTTTGCTCTATATAGCCTATATAGGCATTCTTTGCTTCAAAAAATGTAAGAAACAAGAAAAAAAAAACTTATCATTATCAGTAACCAACTTTCTATTTTCTCTTTGTTTTAATTTCCTACTCCCTCAATTTTCTCCTCCTTTCACCATTCTTTATATTATAATTTTAACTGCAATTGTAACGTTTGATTATTTAAAATTAAATAATTTTATTTATTATAGAGATTTTTAATAAAGTGTAAAAGTTAAAATCAATTTTCAAAAATCTTTCATACTTTAATATAATAATATAAACATAAATATATACACATCTATGTTTTACCCATTCAAGTGATTGATGAATCATCACTTTTACATTTGCGTACCTCTTTTCCTTGTTGCCACAAGCTAAGAGAGACATCAATTTGAACCATATTTGTATTACGATTATATATATATATATATATATATATATATATATATATTTAAAATCCTTCCTTATTTTTAAAGTCAAATCTTTTCCAAATCATTGATTACATTTTTATTACGTACTTAAAACTTTAAAAAAATGGGTACTTCTTAAATTTTCTTATTGTAATAGTTTTATATTTATTTTTTATATTTTTCAAATATTTTTAGAATTAAATTTAATTGATTTAGAATTCTTAAACCAATGAAAAAGTATCAGTTGCCATTAATTTTGATGACTTCTAATAAACAAAAGTTTTATCATAAATATATTTAATTAATTTCCAACTCTTAAATTAGAAAAAAATATTGAAATTCTGATGACTTCTAATGAGGAAAGGTTTTGCCATAAATATATTTAATTAATTTTTAACTCTTAAATATTAGAAAAAAATAGTGAAAAGACAATTTTATCTAAAGCAGGGAGTTTTAATGAAGGGTAAAATGTTCAAATAATATTTCTAAGGTCCTTCACATTTTTAATCTATTAAAGATTATAGATATAGATATAAATTATAGAATAGATATAGACTATAGATATAGAATATAATTATAGATTATAGTTTATATAATTTATTAAAAGGTTCTATTATTTATATTGTTTTTAGTTTAACTTGTTGGTATTTGTATTAATAATTTTGTTGATTCCTGTATTCTCTAATTAATTAGGAAACACCAGAATATCCTCTAATTAATTATAGTTAATTAGGGAAGACCAGAATATCCTCCAATTAATTAATCAGGATAATATTTATTTAATTTGGGGAAACATTTCACACTGCTAAAATAGTTTCTTATGATTAATTAGGGAAGACCAGAATATCCTCTAATTAATTAATTAGGAAAGTGTTTGTTTAATCCTGGGGAAACATTTCACACTGCTAAAATAATTTCTTAAAACAGTGTCTAGCACGACTCAAGTATAATTAATATAATATCGTAGTAATATTTATTTAATATTCAATATCATTAACTTTTTAATAAGTAATTATATTTCTGTTATAATTATTATATCGATTATAATATTATTATTGTAGTAATAATATTACTATATATTTATTGCTATATTATTATTTTGTTAACGGTTTAAAAATATAGTTATTGGTATTTTATCGTTGTTCCCCACGATATCTTTAGGTAGATTGAGTATCACGTCGGTGATATTTAGTCCGCGAGTGCCTGCAATCATTTTTCATGTGATTTTCTATGTTCGTAAACTTAAAAAAGAGAAACTTCACATTCAGACATGACATGTTAATCTTAATAGGCCTAAATCTCCTTATAGAACCAACCAATTTGCGTACATACACTTAGTAAAAGATAAGGAGTAAGGGAATAAATTAATCATTTATACAAATAATCAGAAGTAAACAATCCAACTGTTATCTATCTACTACATTCAAACAACTTGACTTGGTTTAAAAGCCATCCAAAAGAAGAAAAGAAGAATGCGAATGAAACGAAGCAAAGTAAAAGAAATACTAGTACTAGCTAGAAATTGATGTATTAAAGCAAAACCTCAAAGTGACCAACTATAATTTGGAGGGAGTTGAAAGAATCTAGGCTGAATCCAAACTCCTTTGTAATGTTGACCTTCTATTCCTTCCATACTAGCCTCAACGTTTTCATTTTTTATCAAAATTTCTGAAGTACCTCCAAAATAAGAGGCACCACAAATAAAAATAGCAACATCATCACCAAGATTCATCTGTTTTTTCAGATCACTTTTAGTGAAACATTTCTCCTTGTACCTAAAGGGCAGGGTTTCCAAATTTGGATGCTTACCTTCAACTATTGTGTACGTCTCAAAACTTTTATCTTCCAATGTGAATGTCAATAACTTGTTCTTATCATCTAAGATATAGAAACAACCATCATGAAAAGTTACACCTTTAACAACACCAAAACTACTCATTTTGACTTTGAGATCATATTCGTATTTAATCCACGAGCTAACTCCGCGTTCTAGCACATCTAGTTCCAAGATTTGATCGTTGTTTTTATAAATGATAGCCGTGGTACAATCATTTGACAAAGGAGGAGATGTAAAAACAGCAGCCCGGGGGGAGATTTCAGATTTATGAAGTGGAGGAAGGTCAATTTTCGCGCGAGAGAAAGGGCAGAAGAAGAAAATATGACCCTTTTGGGACACAAGTAACCAACCTTGTGTTGATGCAAGGCAAGTTGCTTCTTTCAATTCGGGTATATTGATGGTGTAATTCTTGTTGGTGGTCGGGTTGAAGAGGACCGTCTTCTCATCGTGGTCATTGTGAAGTAGGAAACAGGGCTTCATGCCACTAGCCGATTCAATGGTGGCAGAAGCTGAGAAAGAAGCAGCGCGCCAACCTTTGCAAACTCCGCGAAACCCAAGAAGATCAAATAGTCCTAAGCTGTTTGCTATTTCTATTAAAAGCTCTGAATGCAGATCACACCATGCTCTTGATGAATTCCTTGTTCCAATGCACCTTCACGGCCATGAATTTTCACAATCAACACAAAAAAAAAAATACTTCGTAACATAATATAATCGTTAAATTGTATCTAACGGTGTAAAAAAAAATTTCCTATACTTTACGTGCATATAACTTAAACTCTCCATTACAAAAGTTGGCTCAAATATAAAATTCCTAGCTTAATTTTTAAGATATCAAATCAACCAAATCATTTTTTTTCACTTCTAAATAGATTTGAATTATTTAACTATATGAAATTATTGGTGATGTATTTAATGATAAAAATTTATTGCTAGAAAATGAGAATTTGAAAACATGCTAGACAATGAGAATTTGAAAACATATTCAAAAAGTATGGAGTTATTTTGACATTCTATTTAGTGGTAACAATTTGAGATTACTAGGCAATGAGAATTTGGAAAAAATATTATGTTAATCTTGAATATTTTCTAAAAGATTGCACAAATTTTTTTTTTTTGGTTTTCCAAGGTATCCCCACAGCCGACTCAGTCAGCGCACTAAGCGGTTGGGAAATGGCCACAGAATTTCCACAAACCTTTATCAATGGTCAAGATATGTACAAAATGGCTGTAACCAAGCAATATGATTACAAATTGTTAAGTTTCTTAACAAAATATAACCTATTAAAATAAGGAAAATGTGGAAAGTAGAAAGGAGAGAAAATTAGTGCAAAAGTAAATAAGTTTCATTTATTAAAAAAAAAAAAAAAGTCAGATATAATGGATACAACTGATGGATAAGATTGAAATAAACTATTATGATCAAATCAATTTGTTTGGGTAATTTATAGCATAGTTAAAAAAGTATTTCTGATATATTTTGACAGATAAAAATCATAAAGTCACGTTAGTTGTAATTTGAAATTAATGAGTGTTACGAAAGTGAAATGTGAGCGTGAATAGAAATGAATAATGAAAGTATTTGAATAGATTTTCAAAAGAAAACATGGTTTTCAAAAATAGTTCAAATGATAAAATAAATTTATTAAACCTACGTCATATTCATATATTTCAATAAAAAAAATTAGCATTTAAAATGGATGGATTAAATTATCAAAATTAGCATTAGAATTAAAATTAAAACGGATAAATTGCATTGCATTGCAAAAAAAAAAATACTGAATAAATATTTATTATATAAATGAAATAAAAACGAAACCATATTAGAAATATGTATAAATGTAGTTGGTTCATAAGTAAATTACAAAATATATATAAATAATTGATTGTGAACCATTATTATTTTAATTTAATATTGGATATGTTGTTGTTGTTTGAGATCATTATATATAGGAATCAATAAACAATTGGTTCCACTTACGCTAAAAAAAAAAAGTGATACAACAAGAAAATAAGGATATTCCCAATCACATCATAAACAAAAATAAGAAATATTCAACAAAAAAACAAGAAAAAGAAATATTCAACAAAAAACACAAGAAAAAAGCAAGTATAAGGAACCAGAATAATATGTATGAAATCAAGAATACTTACTCTTCTTCCATTCTAGGTTAAAAAGAGCCTCGTGCCTTGATGGGAACTATTAACGAAAGATTTCAACCTAGATTTCATATGTAGGAGAAAGAGTCATGTAACGGAGAGAAACATTATTTATATAGTTCACTAGGCATTTTATAAAGAGTAGGTCTCCTTTCTTTACTGTTTTCTTTATTTTTTTGTTTCTTGATAGGATACAAACTAATAACTATACGAAAATCTTCTCCACTTTTATCTACTACTAATTTAGGATAAGTGCGTTGCACGTGAATTTTTATTCTTATAAAAAGATACATAAATATATAATTATAAAATAAATTATGTGTAATTTCAATTAACGCTTAGATAAATATAATTATTTAAATGAAGAGATAAATATTAATACATTGACACAAAATTTATATTCGAAGTAAACCGAATATTTTTTGAATTTGAAAGGACAATGAATATATATTATTTAGTTAATTATACAGTATTTGTCCCTGGCTAATGTGGAAATGATTAAATATATTCAAAACAAAAGAAAAAAGAAGATACTCATATTATTTTCAGTATCCCTATCTAAACAAACAAACAAATATAATAATTAAAATATGAATTATTAAGATTAAGACCATCATCAATTACTCTGTCTTGCATACCTTAACAAATTTTAAAAACAGAAAATTCAAATCTACAAAAATCTAATCTAAACAAAAAATTCTCCTCTAGAAAATCACAATCTAAAAAATAAACAAATATAATAATTAAAATCTGAATGATTAAGAGAACCGTCATCAAATACTTTGGATACATACCTTCACATAAAAAAATCTTCAATTTCTTGTTATCATTTATGCAACCTTAGTCTTCAAGTCTTTCTCCTTATTAACAACTTCTTCATGACCATCATATGCTCTTATAACATAAATGGAAAGGGATAAATGTACCCATGAACTATCATAAATGGTATATATATATCCTCCGTTATACTTTGTGTACACATATACCTCTATCGTTAATGAAATGGTACGTACATGCCCTTCACACTAACAATAAGGGCATATGTGCGCCTAAAGTATGATGGGATTATATACGTACCATTTATTCCTTGTCAATTCTACAGTCAATATGTGCATATCCCTAACTATGATATAGAACTTTGAGTTAAAAATTTTAATGCACTACAAAATTAATATTATTGAACTTAATCGATTTACATTATAAGGTTGAAGTACAAATCTATTTGAAAGACATCAATAGAAATTGTCTATGAAGTGATAATAATAAATTATTGTATATTTCAAGAACATACCAAAAATTTAGAAAACTTACCTCAAAGTACAAGAAAATTTAACTTATTAAAAGTTTAGAAAACTTACCCCAAATCACAAACAAATTTGTTTCTTTAATCATAAGATATATCAGGATTCCCAAAAAAAAAACTTCACAATTAGCAACTTTCTATCAAGAATACAAAATGATGTATTTATTGTAAACTTCAAGCACATACTAAAAGTATAGATAACTTACCTCAAATCACAAACAAATTTATTTCTTTAATCATAGATACTATTAAGATTGTAAACATCAAGAACATGCTAAAATTTTAGAAAACTTATCTCAAATCACAAGCAAATTTATCTATGCTATCAAGAATGATAGAATATTTTGTGTACTAATTCCTATATCTTCATGCTATTGTTGTAAAGGAATATCAAAGTGCTATTGGATATCAAGTCTTCCATAACATAAAAGTATATATATACAATGTAAAGAAAATAAAAAGAACAAGTCCATGTTTAACGTAAAGAGAAAATTTAATTTTGATGTAAAAGTAAGATGTATAAATTATATATATATATATATTTAATTAATATATATTTAGATGCTCAAATTAATAAGTACGATGCATAAATTATGCTATTTCAAATATGGAAAAGATTTGTATTAATTCGTTATATTTTTCCCCTAAGCAACGACCTCTTCCTTCTTCCAAATTAGATCTTTGGTAATTGTAGATTTTTTTGGTAGGAAGTATTGTAACATGTTATAGCCCAAAAAAAGATTTCTCTTGATGGTAATTATCTTTTTGTAAATAATAATATCATTTGTGTTTATATATGTTTATAATTTTACTGCCAAAAGTAATTTTACTATAAAAATAGTTAAATAATAATTCGAAGAAAATAGTAAATGACGATTTTGTCTATTATGGTATTTTTTGATGAATGACAAAAAGTTCAAATTATTTTTTAATGGTCTTCACACGTTTAATATATTGTAGATATAGATGTAAATTGTAAATGTAGACGTAGATGTAGATATATTTAGATTCAAACTATTTAGCGCAAAAGATATGATCAAACACAACTCAAATTACTTTAAATAGTTGTGCAAATTATCCTATTTTAGGAGTCATTGCTATTCGAGATGTTCGAAATATTAATTATAGTCTTGCCTTCTATATATTTTAGAAGTCTAATAAATTTTGTAAAAATAATTAAATAAAAATTTGAGGTCATTTAATTAAGGACAAAGATTTCAAAGCGCTTCAAACTATTAAAAACGGAAACATAAAAAGAATTGTCTTATGTATGAAGAAAAAGTACTTGGAAAAATTGAAAAGAACTTCAAAGTTTCTATTTATATTTTTATTTTAAAAAATATATTTAAATTTTAATTATTTATTGCAAAAATTATGGCAAAAACAAGTCTAACTCCGATTTTAACTTTAAAAATTTTAAATAAAGTTTTTTTTTTTTAATTTTCAAGGCCAAACGCTCAGGAATAACTAACTGACTGTTTTATGCCGAGTTTCTATAACCTCCCATGATCCAGCAAGTTTAACTACTGTTCAAGTAACTTCACCGAGTGTTACAATGACACATATATCAAATAACAGGGAGTCATTAACACCACATACTTTTCTCAAGCAACCATAAAATCCTTGGACATATATTGCTACATATACCTACTAAACACAACCTCTTTAAGATTCATCAATAACCACTGACACTTGGAATTCATATAAATATGTTAGATATAAATACAATAATACTATAATTGGAAGAAATAAGCGAACAGATGATTTGTCTATTATGGAGACTTTTAATGAAACAAAAAGTTCAAATCACTTCTCTAAGAGTTTTCATACTTTTTATATATCGTAGATATAAATGCAGATATGTACACATAATAATTTCTGATTTTTGTATACATTTGTTACTCACTAAAGTCCTCTTGAAAATTATTCTAGTACTTAAATCAATAAGGACTAACTTGAATATTTTATTAAATAATTCTGAAATTAAAATAAATATAATTTTAACCAAACATCACAAATAATTTAAATGTCAATCATAAAGCACGTTATCGTATTGAACATAAACCAAAATTAAATCTGGCGACCACTTACAATATATAAATGTCGATGAAAATTATAGAAAATAAAGTTAAGAAATTCACAGAAACAAAAATTATCAATGTTTAAGTGTGGATTCTTTCGATATGGCAACAATAGTTTTTTCTTCGCCTTTCTTTTTCAAAAATTAATTTTTCTTCTTCTGCCTGTAATTCATGGAGAAAGAAGAAGTAAGAACTGTAGGTCCAAAGCAAATAATAACATACATATCATCAATTGAGTATCAACCAACAAAACACCTTACACTTAATCATACAACCACACACTTTACACCACCAAAACCCTAGAGCCGCCACTATAATCAACATATTAGAGTTTGAATTCATCAATCAACTGGGCGGAGAGTTGACATCTAGTAATTGCAACCACAAAACTTCAATTTAACAAAAAAAATAAACTTGTAAGGTACTACATTAAGCTGTAAAAATATAACAAAACTTATCCTCCATAATAAATTGTGTTTTCTTCTCAATTTAAGCATTTAAGATTAGTTTGTAAGTATAGGCATACTTTAAGATCCATCCATCTATAAGTTTCGATCTATGTATCTTGACATTGGTTGGTGCATTCACCCCAGCAACACCAAATCAACTACTTTAATGACCTTAAAAGAGATATTAGGTAAAATTTTATGCTATATTGATCTTGACTAAGCTAACAAAAGATACGACATGAATATAATTTTTTTGGGTACCCAATTAGAAAATATAAAACCTGTAAAAAAGGTATACTGAATAATTTAACACTTAGTCAATCATCACTGAGTGATTCTCTTAGTAAAAAAAAATTTACATGATCCACATATAATATTTGTACCGTTATCACACCCATTTTTTGTAATATAGGGGTCTCATAGTATATCAATATATATTTTCATCTCGCCCTTCTGACCTTCTCACCATTAAAATAGAGAATGATCATCTGAAATCATTGAATCACATCAACTCCGATATAATATAGATTTTATCCTTTTATAGACATAGTCAAGATTTCATGCATACATTAAGGAATATGAACTTAAAAAGAAAATATAAATCTTTTCTGAAAAAAAAAAGATGAACAACAATTCGAGTGGCTTTCTTTATAAAACAAAACATGAGAAATATTATATATATATATATATATATATATATATATATATATATATATATATAAACAAATTATAAACATATTCTTGATCAGTAGCGAGGTAAGAATTAGAGAATGATCTAGCAACACTTTTGCCACATTCTTTAACGTTATTCCTACAAAATATTGAGCTAAAATAACTTAAAACGGAATAAAGAGAGGTGAATGTTTAGAAAACACAAACATAAGTAAATCAAATAAACTTCACTAACTAAAATAAATTATAACCCACTGAAAATAAACAAATAAGTACAATACTAAAAACTTAAAAACTCAATTTTTTAAACGATGATAAAAATAAGTTGTGAGAAAATGTTGATTTGTTGACATAAGCTCAGCAGATCACAAATGAAGACTACATATAATTACGAATCCTTTCTTTTACAAAGTATCAAATACAAGAATTCTAAATATATTCACTTGCACAAAAAAAGTTTTTTGAAATCCTAAAACATGGTGCATAGTTTAATATATATTAACGTACAAAGTGGTGCATTAGGGGGGAACCTATCAATGCATTAAGGGGGGAAAACCTATCAACACTAAATTTATTTTTCATACGGTATATATTAGGTGTCCTTTTTATATTAGGAGTCTTTTTCTAATATTTGTTTTCATATATTTCAGGACTCATATATTTATTTATTTCTATATATTTATTTTAATTTTGAAAGTCCTTAATTTAATAAAGTAATAATTGAAAGAAAATAGTGAAAAGAGGATTTTGTTTAAAGCGAATACTTTTAAAGAAGGGCAAAAAGTTCAAACAATATTTCTAACGTTTTCATATATTTTAGGACTCTCATATTTATTTATTTTTCATATATTTATTTACTAAGATTATTTTCATATATTTTAGGATTCCTTAATTTAATAAAATAATAATTGAAGGAAAAAAAAGTGAAAAGACGATTTTTTTTAAAGAGGAGACTTTTAATGAAGGGTAAATGCCAATTATAAAGGCCCTTACACTTTTAATATAACTAGTTCAGGTGTACGCGTCTTGCGCGTGTACCTCACTTTGATGAGTTTAAATATTACATTAAATAAAATATTTGTTTAAATAACAAAGATGAATAAAATAATTAAATTTAATATCTTTTGAGTATGAAAAGATGGAGAATTTATTTATTAAACCTAATCTTTACCAAAAATATTTTTAAAAATCTATCGACATTCATCTACCATCTGTAAATTGCAACAAAACAATACAATGATAGAGACATCAAAATAATACAATTGAATCTAATCTTTACACCCAATTTTTTTTTCAAAGTCGTCCGACACTCATCTACCACTTGTAAATAATAACAAAATAATACGATAATGGAGATATCAAAATAATACAACTAAACCTAATCTTTACATAAAAAAATTTCTCAAAATGACCAACATTTATCTATCACCTGTAAACTGCAACAAAATAATACGATAAAAGTGATATCAAAACAGTACAATTAAACTTAAATTTTACACACAAAAAATTCTCAAAGCCGATCGAGATTCATTTATGAACTGTAAACTACTACAAAATAATAAACTAATAGAGATATTACGATAATACAATTAAACCTAACTTTTACCTAAAAAAAATAATTCAAAGGACCCACATTCATCTAACATTTGTAAATTAAAATAAAACAATAAGATAATAAAGATATCAAAACAATACAATTAAATCTATCCTTTACACAAAAAATTCTTCAAAGCCAACTGACGTTCATCTACGACCTGTAAATTAAGCATCCACCATCTAGACATGCAATCGAATTAAATTAGATGAGCATCAATCATATTCTCCCAATAGACAAACCGATTTGTTTTCTAGTTTAACGTACATCTCAATATTTATAGAAGTATTTCCTTAATAGAGTCGTATTTTAAGAGTATTTTTCTAATTGAACAGTAGAAAGGAAATTATTAATTAATTTTCCTACCATACTTTTTAGAGCTCCCATATATTTTAGAAAGTCTAGAAAAATATTAATTAATTCTCCTAACATATATTTTAGGAGTTCCATATATTTTAGGAAGTCTAGTTAATACAATAAAAAATAATTAAATAATAAATTAAAAAATAATAAAAAGACTGTTTTGTCTAAAGAAAAGTCTTTTAATGAAGGGTAAAAAGTTCAAATCACTTTTCTAAATGTCTTCACATTTTTTATATATTATAGATTCGGTGATGAAAGAATTATCATATCATAATAGATTACAAATTATTCCACTAAAAATCTGTAATTGCACTCCTCGATTCAAAATCTACCATTACATCTTATTTAACTCCCCATGTTAGAATTACCGACACCAATCAATTAAATTAAATTCTCTAAAAAATTTTATTCATTGATTAATTTAATCCTTTATTTATAATAGTTAACTTATTTCACACGACGGATACAAAATCCACCTGCAGGGTTTTCACGTGAAAACTTATAAGCAACTATAAATGGGTGTCTTCTATCTAAAGTCCGAGACATGGTTCTATCAACTAAGTAATATTTCACTAAGTGGTTCGTCATCATCCAACCTATCAGGAATATGTTGACTTACAAAAAAGTCTCACCTTTTAATAGTTTAAAACAATAAAACAAACCACATAGATCATGATAATTATATCAAGATTAAGAGTATAAGTACATGTAATGGTCTAGAGAAATCATTTATTAATAATCATAACATAAACAAATATCTCTAATTGGTCCGTTCAATATATACGAAATGTACTAGCATAAGAAGTCAAAATATTACCACTCCCATAATTAAGATCAAATTATATTTAATCTTGTGCTACAATCATTTAGATATTTGTCCTACCTCATCTTTGATTGTGAGCATTAATTTATTACTTATAAGAATCGATAATTTTAATCTTCCGTGCATGAATTAGAATACTCCATAAACAAAATTGTCTATTATATAAGCAAATGACACACATGTTAACACAATGATTTATTCAAACAAAGATTTTATTAATATAATAAATAGTTTTTATATGGGATGAAAATATAATACTATAACACAAATTACATGGTTAATAATATATCCTAACAGTAATTGGTGCTGAAATTAAGTAATGAAATTTTAGCCTGTCGGTATTGGTACATTATGGAACTTAAAATGTTTAATAATGTTATCTTTCTTGCTCGACATACATTTGCACCTCAAATTTCTTGTGACTAACAAAAAGTGGCAAATTCTTAATTTAATATTTTCCAACCTATTGTCTAGTGTTAGATATAAAATATAATATTTTTCAACCTATTGCCTGTTTCTAGTGGAACGATATTACTTCTGAAGTTTATCAAAATACTAATCTATACATAAGTCCTTTTGCGCCTCCAGTTGTTATAAACCTAGCTCCCAATTGTAGCTACTACCACTTCCTTATGAAACTTGTTCATTATAGCTTGATTGTTGAAAATAGAGTAAAAGTTGTTAGATATAAAGACAAAAATATAAACGTAAATGTGTTGAACAATATTACTTCTAAGTTTATCAAAATACTAATCTATAGAAAGAAAAAATTCTTTCTCTTTCGAGAATGAACTTAATAAGACATTTATTTGTCATAGCCTTTATCGTATGTAGGACTTCAAAACACTAGTCAAATTTGAAATTGAGTCTTCGAATCGTGTTGACAAATTCATAAGTCTCAAATCAATATAAATGGTGATGGAATGATAGTCCTTCCTTTCTTAACCATATGTCGAGAATTCTTTATCTTCAATCCAACAAAAGAGTTTTTTATACACAACATTGATTGAACAAAATAAGGCATCGAAAAAATAATTTACCTTTAAAAAATTTTGTTCATCGATCATGTTGATATTATCATCATCACCGATCTTCAAATACCTACAAAATTGATACAAAATAAATTAAATATTATAATATGATTTTCAAAAAGAAATTCTAAATCAAACAACAAGAATAACCTAAAACCCAAAAGAAAGTATGTTCACCAAAAACACATAATAAATATACATGAACTAAGAATTCTAGATGAAATAAAATTGAAAAATATTGCACGCGTGAATTTTTAATCAACTTTTTATTCTTTTCCAAGTTTACATAGTATCTTTTATGGTAATCCTTGTTTAATTTTTTTACCATATATTTTTGAATTTCTTAATTATTATCTCCTAATATTTTTGCCCTATATTTTTTTGCTTATCATATATTTTAAGACTCCTTAATTTTTAAAATAAAATTTTATGGTTTAAATAAAGAAAATTCTACAAAATTTTATGTTGTTTACCTTTCCTGTGTTCTTTTTTATTTCTTTCTCGTATGATTTTTCTTCTCCTAATTTAATTATTCTTTATTTCCTTTTATTTGTTTAATTTTCATTCTTTTATTACACGAGTTTTTCTTTTTCTTACATTCTTAGTTAATTTAAAATTATTAAATTTAGAAAATTAGTAAAAAGACGATTTTGTGTAAAGTGAAGACTTTTAATGAAGGGCAGAAAGTTCAAATCACTTTTCTAAGGGTCTTCACACTTTTAATATTATATATATATATATATATATATATATATATTTAAAATCTTTCCTTATTTTTAAATTCAAATTCTTACAAAATCACTGGTTACATTTTTATTACGTACTTAAAAATTTTAAAAATGAGATACTTCTTAATTTTTTCTTATTCTAATAATTTTATATTTATTTCTATATTTTAAAATCTTCTTAAAATTAAATTTAGTTGATTTAGAATTCTTAAACTAATGAAAAAAGCATTAGTTGTCATTAATTTTAATTACTTCTAATAAGGAAAGATTTTATCATAAATATATTTAATTAATTTCAACTCTTAGATTAGGAAAAATTGGTGAAATTCTGATGACTTCTAATAAGAAAATATTTTACCATAAATATATTTAATTAATTTTTAACTCTTAAATATTAGAAAAAATTATAAAAAGATGATTTTGTCTAAAGAAAAGACTTTTAATGAAGGGCAAAAAGTTCAAACAATATTTCTAAGGCCCTTCACACTTTTAATATATTGTAGATATAGATAGAGATAGAGATAGAGATAAGGAGGTTTGGGTCACAGGTGACAAAAGAGTTTTAAAATGAGGTGTAGGTGACACAAGTCTTAATTATTAGTTGGAGGTGACAATTACTTTATTATAGATTAAGAAAGTTGGGAAAGTTTGAAAATAACCCACAAGTTTTTAGTTTACACTTTGATCCCAATGTTTACCTAAAATAACAGGAAACGGAGGGAAAAAAAGGCGTCTTTCTTTCTCTTCTCATCCATTGTTGTTTTCTCTCTCTTAGCGATTTTTGTTGTTCATTGTTTCTGCTGCTTTATTCATCATCTTCTGCTTCATTTTCATCATCTTCTACTTCATTATCATCTTCATTTTCTTCTTGTCAACCATTTGTTCTTATTGTTGTTGGTACAATGCTACTGTTGCGATCTGACCAATTTCTTAGGTCAAATTTTGTTTACTACATCACTTTCCACTTTCGCATAACTTTATAGGTGACTTTGGTAAGTAAAATTATGATTTTTATTCGTATTTGTCATCTGGGTACACTTCTATTTTTTCAATAATGGATAGAACCCCGATCATGAATCTAGCATAAGTGCCCACAATTTAAACAGATCAATCATCTGGTGCATCAGATGAGTAATCGATTACATCAGAAGATTTATCTTTTGCATTAGACTGTTTATCTGTTGCATCAGAAGATTTATCTGTTGCATCAGACGTATTATCTGTTGCATCAGGATGTTTATCTGTTGCACCAGACTAATTATCTATTGCAACGAATGATTAATCTGTTTGGAACAACACAAATCAACCGCTGCCACAACCCCAACAGATAACCAATATGTTTCAACTCTTGCTATTGCTACTGGATTCAAAATTATTCTTTACGTCCAATTACCCATCTCAAATTTCCTAATTTGATTTCTCATTTTACTTGTCTTTTTCATTAATCAAGAAAAGATTAAAAAAATTCATGTTTTACCCTTTGCATTAATCACGTTTTCTTCAAATTAAAATGAAAATATCATTTAATAGAGGGACTATACGCCGACCGACGTTAAAATCTTTCTTCTCTTATGAAATTTTGATTGAATAGCAAACAATGGTTATTTCAAACATGTCTACTGTTCCACCAACTGATCAGTGGGTTATGGTAAACTAGACATGTTATTAATTATTTTTCTTAATCAATGTGGATCTCAATTTGGGGCGGGTAATTTGAGACGGAGGGAGTACGAATTAAAACGTCAGAGCCAAGCAACAAACTAGTCATCTGTTGAAACAGACTATTTATCTGTTGCATCAGACTTCTTATTTGTTGCAACATGAGTAATCTATTTTGAAAAACACATCAGCCCCTGCCACAAACCTAATAGATAAATCTTGCTATTGCTACTGGATTCTAAATTATTCCTTTATACGTCGAATCGTCGACATGTTTGTTGAGAAGATAATAGACAGAAAGAAAATTAAATATGGATAAAAACGTCAAAGATCAAACATAATTTTTTTATTAAACAAAAATAAATAAAAATACATATAATAGACTAAAAGAAAAATAATAATCTAATTATTATTATTATTATAATCATCATTGACAGCCGGCCAATCTTCAACCGGAAGTAGCAAGGCCCTCCTCAGCCTGCGTATCTCGCGGAGCATTCTTTCTCTAACTCCTCCCAATTTCCATTGCAGGTCACGAACTTAATTCCGAAGTTCATTCACGGCGTCTTGCAGAAAAGCAACATCCCACACTGGGTCAGTCATAATCTTCTAGAGTGTAATATGAAAGACGAGATGCAATAAATAAGAGTGTAGCTGAATGAACGATTGAGTAATGAGAGACCTATTTATAGAGGATTGAATTTGAATGGGAGGCACAAAGGGGCGACTATTCACCTCCATTCATTAATTACATTTTTGATTAAATTAAGAAAATAAATATTGTAATAAGTCATGACTTTTCATATTATTATTATTAATTAGTTCTTTTGAAGAACCATTTTTATCGAGTTGTGGCAGCAGATCTATATCTGTTGTATCAGATAACACATCTGTGACAACAAATATATCATCCATTGCAACAAATATAAAATATGTTGCATCAGATAACCTATTTGTTGTAACATATAATCTAACTGTTCACCTCCATTTATTAATTATATTTTTTATTAATGTGGAAAGTAATAACCTAATAAAATTAAGAAATATTATGATGAGTCATGACTTTTCAGATTATTATTATTAATTAGTTCTTTCCAAGAACTATTTTTATTGAGTTGTGACAACAGATTCGATATCGGTTGCATCAGATAAATCATCTGTGACAACAGATATATCATCTGTTACAACAATAGTGAACCTGTTGCATTAGATAATATATTTGTTGCAACATATAATCTACTTTTTTTAAAAAAAACTATCATCATATCATTAATCCAAATTTGCTTACTTTTTTATTTTATAAATAAAAAAAACACCTTTTCAAATTCTTTAATAAAATAATAACCATTTTTATTTTCTGGCAACAGATTGTATATCTATTGAATCTGATAAACCATTAGTTGCAATAGATATACCATCTGTAGCAACAAATAGACGTTCTATATTAATATCTTTTTTGATTTCTTCTAACAACTGATAATCAGTCGCAACAGATGGGAAATTTGATGCATCAGCAATACTAATGAATGTATGTGTTTTTGTTTTAGACAAAAAGTCACGACCGATCACCTTGTTTTTCTTTTTCTTTACAATCATCACCATATAAGTTAATTAATCCAATATTGTGATTTTTTTTATTATATAATAAAAAATTTAATAAAATAAGTTCAAAAACAAAAATGGTGAAAAGTCACGATCAGTTATTAAAATTAAATAACCATTCTTTTATGATTATAATTGTGTTTATCATTTATTTTCTTATTAGTTATTTACGAAATATTTTTCATATTGAATAATCGAAAAGTCATGTCTTTTTCACCCTCTCAATAACAACAACCCTTTTTCATTAATAACCTTCAGGTGCAACATATGATCGATCTGTCGTAGCAGATTAACCTCTGTTGACACAAATTGCTCAATCCCTACCACCAACCGTCGACATGTTGAGAACAAGGAATAAACAGAATGATTATTAAATACTAAATAAGAATTAAAAATTCAAAGTCGACAACAAAATGAAATGAATGTTCATAGATTTTTGAATCCCTTGGGTAGATCCGATATACAAAAGGAGGAAAATACATGCGCTAAAATAAAAAACATTACCTAATTATTATTACTACTATTATTATTATTGTCAATCGAATATTTTTAATCCGACAGCCTTGCTCCGAAGTCAGCCAAATCTCTCTGGAGTTCATCAAACTGTCTTTGAAGTTCACGCAAGTACTCGATATGAATATTCCTGTATGAATTTGTATCATCCATATTTGTAAGGAGGGACCTATTTATAAATTATTGTATCTCGAAAAGAAAAGAAAATTGCTTTAAAATAAATCTAACAGATGGGTAATCTGTTGTAAAATATATTCTTTTTGTTAATAACTTACAACATACTGGCAATATTTTGCAACAGATGTATATATCTGTTTAATTTCTCCAATAGATACGTCATATGTTGCAACAGATTGATCATCTGTCATAACAGATGTCTCCAATTGTTTGACAATATAAACAGATGTGTCATCTGTTGCAACTAGCTAGTCATCTGTTTATTCAATTTAAGCCATAGATGGGCTAGGAAGAATAAGGTGCGTGCAAATAGATCCACTATTATATGTATGGGAGTTAAGTATGTATTACTGATAAGGTCACCGGGACAACACACACAAAGTACAATATTTTTGTGAATGCAGTTTTTGACCGATTAGGCATTGATCATTCAAACCCTGCATTGTATCGTTAAGTTTGATGGGTTTAAAATTGATAAGGCTGAGGACCTTATGAAGATGGTGCAGATACCCTGTTATGAATTACTGACGGTTGTTGCTCGTGTTTATGCGTGTCAAGTTTTGAGAAGGACTCAGTATTTTTCATCACTGTAGAGAACCAATAGCGATTGGACTTAACTTTAAGTGTGCATTGGACCCTTAGAGGGCCCTCAAAGCCTCGCACTACATCAAAAAAGAATGGAAAACCAATAGAAATTCCCTTGGCTAAAATTTATATGGTTGGGTTGCTCGCTCGGGGTGATGATTATATGCCAGAAGGTGCTGTAGGAGAATGCCTTCGAGGAAAAATAGGTGGTTGATGGAAGACTATATCATCTAAGAGCTAATTGAAGAAGATACATAGGGTAGAAAGTAACTTCTAACGAATTTGGTCGATGAAATTATCTTAAAAGATACGAAATCTGAATCAAGTGCAAATATGAAAGTGTATCTGGTAATGTAATTTCATTTGTTGTCTCTCTGAAAGAAAAATAATACAGATGGACACTTTGCTAGGGAGCTGCGTGGTTGAGATTATCACCTAGATAGAAAATAGGAGAAGACCAACAGAGCAGCCTCACGGGCATCGAGGGTTACAATAATGTACAACAAGTCTAGAAAACTTACGCCAATAGCAACTGTAGTTAAAATAAGAAATCTAAGCAAAGGCGGCAATTTTTGAATTTTAAATTTCATATCATGCCTTCTTGTTTGTGTGTCCGATCAAGTCCACTGCCGTTGACCTGATCGGAACCACAAACGAGATTGAAAGAAAAATAGAGTATCATTGCTTCTTTAGCAATATGGTTATAATTGATTGTGTGTTTCTTGCCTTAGCATGTTTTCAACATTCCTTGGAGAAGATCAGATGTTTGCTGTAGTATGTGAATCTCGATAATTTTTAAGCTTGCCTCCAGCTTGCTGATTCTGTATTCAAGCTGGTCGTTGCCATCTTCAAAGTTGGTAAGGAGTTCCTTATCTCTTGTGAGCTCGATCAGGAATACTATCTTCATAGTTGTGGCATTCTAGAAGCCCTTCAAAACACTTTTTTCAGAAGCCTTAAAGGATACATAGAGGGTCGTTGTGTTTATTTTAGGTCAAAATGTGTTGATGAACGTTGAAGATGTGATCCCGACAGTTGAACAACACACTTTTATCAAGTGTTGCTCCATGTATCTTGCTCAACCAATTTGATAAATTAATAAGCAAGGAGTTACATAGCGTGTGATCTAAACCGACTCTACCAAGCCTATCAAATGTTACGTAACTCCGAGCTTATTACCCTATCAAAAATATGATCGAGTTAGTGCACAAATCAAAAAAGTTAAATCTGTTAGCCTTTTCTGTTGATCGCTCTTCTTCAATATAGATGACAAGATATCTGCTATGCAAAAGTCTACACGTCGCCAGACATGCTTACCAGGGAGCAATTCTTCAGAAGGCATCAACAGATAACTTTTGAAGAATTACCCCCAGGCAAGCATATATGGCGACGATGTAGACTTTTCCATAGCAAATATCTAATCATCTATATTGGAGAAGAGTGATCAGCAGAAAGGCTGAGAGATTGAGCTTTTTTGATTTGTGCACTAACTCGGTCATATATTTTTGATAGGATAATGAGCTTGGAGTTACGTAATATTTGAAAGGCTTGGTAGAGCGGGTTTAGATCACACGCTACATAACTCCATACTTACTAATTTATCAAATTGGTTGAGCAAGCTGCATTGAGCAACGCTCGATAAAACTATGTTGTTCAACCGTTGGGACCATATCTTCAACGTGCATCAATACTTTTTGACCTAAAACAAACACGACAACCCTCCATGTATCCTTTAAAGCTTTTGAAGAAAGTGTTTTGAAGGGCACCTAAAATGCCACAACTTTGAAAGTGGTGTCCCTGATCGAGCTCACAAGAGATGAGAAACTCTTGACCAACTTCGAAGACGGCAATGACCAGCTTGAATACAGAATCAGCAAGCTGGGTTAAGCTTGAAAATTATCGGGATTCACATACTACAACAAGCATTTGATCTTCTCTAAGGGACGTTAAAAGCATGCTAAGGCAAGAAAACACAATCAATTATAACCATATTGCTAAGGAAGCAATGTTACTCAGTTTGCCTTTCAATCTCGTTTATGGTTTTGATCAGTTCATCGGCAGTGGACCTGATAAAAAACACCAACAAGAAGGCATGGGATAAAATTTAAAATTAGAAACTGCCGTCTTCACTTAGATTCCTTAATTTAACTGTAGTTGCTGTTGGCGTAAATTTTTTAGACTTGTTATACATCATTTCAACCCTCGATGCTCGTGAGGCTGCTTTGTTGGTCTTCTCCTATTTTCTATCTAGGTGATAATCTCGACCACGCAGCTCCCTAGCAAAGTATCCATTTTTATTATTTTTTTTCAAAGAGACAACAGACGAAATTACATTACCGAATACACTTTCATATTTGCACTTGATTCATATTTCGTATTTGTTAAGATAATTCCATCAGCCAGATTCGCTAGAAGTTACTTTTTACCCTATGTCTTTTCTTCAATTAGCTCTCAGATGATATAGTCTTTAATCAACCACCTATTTTCCCTCAAAGGCACTCTCCTACCACACCTTCTGGCGTATAATCATCACCCCGAGCGAGCAACCCAACTATATAAATTTGGGCTAGGGCAATAACTATAATGGTTTTTCGTTCTTGTTAGATGCAGTGCTAAGCTTCGAAGGCCCTCTAAGGGTCCAATGTACCCTAAAAGTTAGTCCAATTGCTATTGAATATTTTTACAATGACACAAAAACTAGATCCCTTCACAATGCTTGACAAATAAACATGAGCAACAACCAACATTAAATCTTAACAGTGTATCAGAACCATATTCATGGTCCCTCAGCCTTATCAGTTCGGACCTACCAAACTTAACTGTAAAATTATAGACAACTTGTTTGAATGATCTATGACTAATCAGTAAAAACAACATTCATAAAATCAGTGCACTCTATGTGTATTTTCATGATAACATTATCAGTAATACATACCTCCTATTTATGAAATGGTTTCATCTGCATGCAACTTATTCCTCTGAACTCATCTTTACTGCAGCCTCTTGTGATGGTCCGACAAAAGTTGATCAACTGTCAGTTCCTTATATCTACAAAGAAGAGGAAAAAAAATTAATGTCATAGAAAGAACATTATCTATCTGTTACAACAGATGTAGAGTCTATTGTATCCGATGTGGAGTTTGTTGCAAAAGATATGGAGTCTGTTGCAACAGATGTAGAGTCTGATGGAATATATCAAACCAGCCTTTTTGGTGGTTTGATTTGTTCCAATAGTTTCTCCATCTTTTGCAACATCAACAACAGCATAAACTACAAATAAAAAACATCATTAACAAAGAAACAACAACATTTGTTCCAAAAACATTATCAACAACAAAGAAGCAGCATCCTTTGTTTTAGAACCATTAACAACACCATACCACAAGTTCTAACAACGCCAAACCCACCAACAACATCAATAACTACATCAACAATAAAGAAAAAAATAAAATACATACAAAAAAATGATACTGCCAAGAAGGCTTTTAAACTTCTCCCAACAGATGACTTTTTTTTATATATTGTAATAAAAATTCTCGGTTTGTTTATTAACACTTAAAAGTTTCTTTAAATTTATTTAATAAATATGATATGGATATATAGTAATTAAATAAAAAAATAGATGTAAATAATTTGCAAAGAAGAAGACGAGAATGAAATAGCAGTAATGAACCATACCTTAATGTCAAAAAAGGGATCAAAATAGCAATTTCAGTCAAGGAAAGATATGGATCGATTTAGATCCAAAAGGATGTTTATGAGAAGAGAAGAGAAAAGAGATAAAAAAGGTTGTGGCCCTAAAGAAGAGAGAAAGAAAAAGATGAGAGTTGAATAAAATAAACTGCAGCTGAAGGAAGAGATGTGATAATTTCTATAGATATATTGTGTACGTAGACGTGGAGATTTTTAATATTCATTAATTAATATTCATTAATTTCATTAATAATTTGAGGGGCACGAGGAAGACTAAGACTAGTGACATT
>NC_061113.1:34500486-34507471 GCF_002878395.1 Capsicum annuum | reverse complement strand
AAGAGTTCTACATTTATTCTTTATTCTAAAAAATAGGGCTTTTTAGTTAATGATGAAATAGAAGACTTTTAGTTGTATTATCTTTGAGAATGAGTTAACAATTTTGAGTTTTGATGCTAAAAAAGTAGGAAACAACCGAGAAAACCCTAGTTTTTCTCTCAGTATTTTATTGACTGTCGTGGTATTGTTGGATGATGTTTGTGGTGTTTTTGGCGGTTGTTGTTGTTGTTGTTGGTATTTGTATTTTTTGGTGGTGGTGTCGGTTGTCTTGGTGTTGGTATTGGTGGCATTGGTGGTGGCTTTGGTGGCAATTGTGGTGGCATTGGTTGTGGTGGTGGTCCATCTATTGCAACGGGTGGAAGATCTGTTGGGAGATATTAAACAAGTCTTCAAATAGATTCCCCATCTGTTCCAACTGATGGGTTATCCGTTGGAGTATTTTTTTATAATGTGGCGTAGAATAATTTATTAAAATCTGTCCATCTGTTACAACAGGTGGAATATCTGTTGGGAGATATTAAATAGGTCTTCAAACATATTCAGGTTCCCCATCTGTTCCAACTGATGGGTTGTCCGTTGGAGTATTTTTTTTGTTATGTGGCGTAGAATAATTTATTGAAATTTGTCTCACCTTTTTTTAAAAAATTATGCAGACATCAAATGCAATGTATTTTTTGTTTTTCTATTTTTTGTAGTTAAAAGATGTCTCCCAAAAGAAAAGAAATTGAAAGTGGATCAACTTCCGACCACCCAACAAAAAAGGGTAGACTTTAGATAGATTTGGAGGAAATTCCAAAACATCTCAGTCAGGGCAAAATGAAGTTGAGGAAAGTGATAACTCTTTCTCACCAATGGAGCGTGAAATAACATTCAAATCCCAGCATGATTTTGTCAAAACTATTAGTATCATCGGGTTTCGAGTTGCGATGTCGATGAGTAACCCTAACGCAGTATTTCATGATGTTGTACTTAAATTCAGTTGGGGAAACCTTTTAACGAACTTAAGAGTATTATGAAGAAGGAAAACATAGATGAAATTTTTAAGAAGAACTGCTTTGCATACTTTCTTGAGTTGTTTGGGGCCTGTCCTCTTCGTTTCTCAATGATCATGGTATATGGCCTTCTCAAGTGTAGGATCAAGTATGCAGGGGATGATGGAGGTTCGAATGAGGGCGAAAAAAGATGGATTAAGTCTGGATTAAATATTGTGGAATGCCGGTTTGATTTGGATTGAAAGAGTTTGCCATAGTGACTGGCTTGAGATTCGATCATCCAGAAGAACCTCTCATCAAAAAAACATCCCACAGAAAGTCCAACAAACGCAAGATAAAAAAAGATGGGTTGTTGGGTATTGTTGGACCTAGCTACAGAGTGGAGGATTTGATGGCGGATCTCAAGAATAAAGACATACCAATGCACTACAGGGAGAAATTATGCTTAGTTTGGTTTGTCCATTCCGTTTTATTTGCAAGAGACGTCAGGAAAGTCATAGAACATAATTTGTTGGCGCTTGCTGATGATTTTGAGAAATTCAACGATTATCCCTGGGGATACGACAGCTACTACTTGACTGTCAAATATTTACTGAAAAAGCTAAATCCAAAGACGACCACATTATACGGCTTTCCTTGGGCTTTCATGATAAAATTGATCACGATTTTTACTCATTCATTAATTTATATTGAATATAGTTATGACTTTTTTTTTGCTTGCTTGCTGTTTACAATTTTTAGGTTTGGGCATGTGAAGCAATTCCACCCCTCTGAAAGTATTTCAAGGATTACCCGGATAAGGTTTCTCATCTAAGGATCCTTAGGTAGTTGGCTGCAGCAGAGAGCAGCAAAAAAAATATTAATGAGGCTGATCTCTTTAACCCTCCGGATGATGCAGTACGTCTTTTTTTAACTAAAATAATTTTCGTCAAAGAAAGATATTAAAATAGATGTTCCATCTGTTGTGACAGATGGTTCATCTGTTGCAACAGATTACCCGTCAACTGTAACTAGTGCAACAGATGGGTAATCTATTGCGATAGACGATCCATGTTTCGTAACATTTAACCATCTGTTGTTCTGGTTCTCTGAACCCTACTCAATAGATTACCCATCTACTGTAAATTATGCAATAAATGGGTAATTTGATGCAACATATTATCAATCTATTTCAACATACAGATCAGCTATTGCAGTAGCTAGATCGTCTGTTGCATAAGTTGGTTGTGTTAACATCCACGTAACCCGAGCCCAATGTAACCCAACTGACTACAAATTATTATTATATGATTTAAATTTTTTTTGTCCCTTTTTATAGGTTGTGCATCCTTGGATCGTGCCTACCATTGATGAGTTGGGGATGACTTCTTTTCTTACTCTGGGTCTTGTTGATACAAAATAAGACCCAACGGTGGAGTAAATAAAGAATAAATTGGTTGGATCAACATCCTTAAGAAGAGCAGTTAGGCAAGATCAACCTAATGTTGAAGCTCTTCACGACCTACCTCAAACTGCAACAGATCCAGGTGCTTCTTTTGGGGTTGTTGATGATGGAGTTATTTGTGATGGTGGCAGCCATCCTGCTGCTGCTGCTGCTATTTCCAATCGTGATTATGAGCATATTGGTGCTCAGCAAATAATAAATATGTTTAAAAATACCCCTTGCATAGGTCCTCCCTCTCACCCCTACACCGGTCCCTCACATCCTTACAGTGGTCCCTCTCACCCCTCTTCACCCTCATGTTCTCATTGTAAATGTAAAGTGTGCAAGGACAGAAAGGATAAACTTTTTAAAAAGATAGAGGCTATTGTTGAAGCTGCCGAGGAGTTGAAATCCAGTAGAGGTGTCATACCATCCAATGAGGTGAGAGAGTTATTCACTCCTACAGTGGAGGTTAGGAGACAGAGAAGAAAAATTAGACAAATTCTCTCCATTCTAAAATTAGCAAAAATTGCAACTCCCCTCGCTCCAATAGTTGTTGAAGTTCAGGGGCCACCGAAGAAGGTGGGCATATTCGCGGTGCTTGGCAAGGAGAAGAAAAAGGAACTGGAAGAATTCATCAAGATGAAGGTTCAAAAAGAATATACCATGCATTTATTGTCTGCCAAAAACTTCTCGAATATGACAAATATGTGTGTGTGGTACGAGGACAAGGTAAGTTAACTTTTGCTAACCTAGCCTTCCAATCTACTCCATGAAGAAGAATCTATGCAGCAGATGTGTAATCTGTTGCAAAAACTTGGTATTCTGTTGCAACATAATACACATATATTGCATAAGTTGCTTTGGCTGGGTAAACTGTGAACTGATTCAGAGAACCCTCTACATCAGATTCTTTCCACTGTGTTTTTATTCTTTACAATTACTAACATATTTAAAAATTATCTTCTTATACCACAGTATGTTGATGAAATTCTCTGCCTCATGAGGGGCAGACAATTAGCGTACCCGGATGCTTATGATGTTGCCGATAGGATAATGGACCTCAACTTATACAATAATTTCAAGGATAGGTACGCTAAACTCTGTAAGATAGCTGATTCCGGTGGCCCAGGATTTGATCATTTAGTTTCTACGTTCCAATGGGATGGAGAAGCGATTAAATATATTAGAGGGAAGAGGTCATATCCACATGGCAAAAGCTGGACCAAGGCAAAGAGAATCCTTGCAGTCATGAACGTGGATGTCACACATTTTCTCACTATTGAGATACTACTATACGAGGGAAATATTAAGGTTTATTACTGCAACTTACCTATCTTTAGCGAGAAGATATTTTTAACCCACAGGTAGCCACTCTTAAAGTTATTGCCCGAGTTGTTGATGCAGAGTAAGCTAATGTATCATTTGCTGGCTGAAGTCTTGGCGAAGGAATCATGGGATTTTGAAGGTCGGAATAAGAACATCCAGCTCCCAAGAAATACAACTGGTGCAGCGTGCGGGCCGTACTTGCTTGCATACATTGAGTGTTTTCTGATCGGCACACAAATGACCGGTGTATGCGATACTGTTATGGAAAAGATGCAATGGGTCTGGGCATAAAGGGTGCTAACTAAATACTTGGACCCCGTGTATAAAAAAGAACATGTTAAAAAACAGAGACGAACATGATAACAAATTTTTATTTCAAGCTAATTCACTTTACATGTAGTGACAATAATTTTTATGTCTGGCCAAGTTGAATTTTTATAATGCTATATATTTTATATCTGTTGTAACAGATATAGCACCTGTTGTGACAGATTGATTATCTGATGGAATATGTTGGTCATTTATTTCGTTATGCAGATGTTCCCAGTCTATCTGTCGCAACAGATATATGATCTATTGCAACAAATAATCTATCCGTTGCAACTGATCGGTAATCTGTTGGAGCAAATAAAAAAAGTAGGAAGACCTGCTATATAATTTCCAGCAGATGATCAATGTGTTGTATCTCATGTTGCAACATATGTCTAAATCTGTCTGATAAGTTATGTCGTCTAATGTAACTGATGTATTATCTGTTGCGATATTTGAATCTAGTACTCCATTCCAATTAACATTTTCAAAACTAAGGATTAATTATATTCATAGAAAAAATAAAATAAATCGAAGCCTTCGGAAATTACATGAAATAACTCAATAAATAAATGAAATGCAAAAAAATCATTATGGGTACAAACGATCTACTCTACAAATAAATCAATAAGTTAAACCAAGAAGGATAGGTTATTATATTGACAAACTCAAGCTATAAAGATATAATCAATATGGAAAACTTGTTCTTCATCCGGTGCTACGAAATTTGGCTTTGGTCATCGTGGATCTTTAACGTCGGTTGCATACGACTTCTGAACTTTTGCTTCTCTGTATTTCCATAAAAGAGAAGCATATCTTTTGCGGAGTAATCCGGCATCAAGTCCATCATTTGGTACTTGTAATCCATCTCTCAAATACATGGCATAGGCGGCAACAAAAGGACTGCAATCCCTACGTTATAAAAAAATAGATAATCCATATCTTGCAGTTCATGCAAGCATTGTGAAATTTGTGAAATTAAACTAAATCATGACACTTAAACTTACAGGCTACCAATGATTTGTTGAGCAATTCCGTCAACATATTGTACATCAAATGGATTAGCCATTTTATCCCAGTATGATTCAATCATCAACCAATCAGTACGAACCTTTTGGTCCAAAAAGCCACTCATATCAAGGTAAGTAGGCAATATTTTGGCCAGCTTTTATATCTCAGACGAAGGACCGAAACGTCCCTTTCGCAACATCGAGTTATAAACTCGGATGTACCTCTCTTTTAGAATGACGACAGCCAATACCCAATTGAATTCATCACCACAATTGATTGGGATGTATACTTCGTTGACCAAATGCCAAAGTAAGCCAGCCGGAATGCTAAAACCTTTGATGATGTTGATTAAGCATTCCTCATTTCGGGAAACTTTCGGTTGCTTGTGATAATACCTATCATAGGCATTATTGATGTAAACTTTGTACAAATAATTACCTATTGTGTATCTGTATTATTCTTGTATTTGCAACTTGGCCTTCTTTCGAAGGTAGTAAAAAATGACATTGATGTGCTGCACATATTATCAAATATTTTGAATTATATGATGAAACAATCACTACGCAGATGTAATTAAATAATGTGTTAATTAATAGTAATATGTATGACATTTAAACCTCATCATTCCAGCAAGTTTGGGGCTGTGACATCAAATAGGACCAATTTTTTATTCTGAGATGTGCAACAATAAAGTCGAACATATCAAAACCAAGACTCGATTCATTCACTTTGTAGCGCTCATCATTTTGTTTTCTACATGATGATTTATATGTGTTAATGTCAGGTTCTTACAACAAGAATTGGATAAACCAATAACTATAAAATTGATTTATGTACCTGCCGGCATAATGCTTTAACAGCCCATTGGCAATCCATTCTGAATAGTCATTGATCAACTGTGTTAGTTTTTTAGAGCCTCGTCTGAGATATTGAACCCTTCAAATGGGTAATTCTTTCGTTCTCTCAAACTGACAGCTCTACTTTTTTTTCTTCTTTGAAAGCAGTTGATGGATTATCAACTGTGATATTATGATCTTCGAAAGTTGCTTCTACCGTGACATCCACTTGAAAAGCCAAAATTGTCAATGCTAAGTAAAGATATACAACAGATTATCCATCTGTTGTAACAGATGAGTCTTATATTGCATCAGATGGATTATCTGTTGGGACAAATTTGAACAGGTAAATCAGAGCAGTACAATAATTTCGAATAGATAACCCATCTGTTGCAACATAAGATTCATCTGTTGAAATAGATAACGAATCTGATGTAATAGGTTAGACAATAGTTGCAACAGATGTATATATCTATTTGATAATTTTCAGCAGATGTGTCATCTGTTGAAACAGATATATGCCTGTTTGTTTTTTGAAACAGATGATGTACATTCACCTTCTTCAGCTCATGCTGCTCTCCTGTGGCCCTTACACACTGAACATCGATGCAAGACAAATACAGAGGCATTGCAATCTTGCTTTTTTATGATTGATGATGCCTTGGAAGTGTCTTTCCTTCTCTTCTTAGTTGCCTTGATCTTTAGTAGAGTCTCTAGATATGAAATCCTTTTTGATGGAATAACACCCCTCTTAGATGTCATTTTATTTACAAAAGCAGTTAGTGCATTAATAGCATTAATCACTCCATCGTGTTTTGCCCTGTAGTCTTGACATTTGCATGAAAAACATTCGCTAGATGCGGCAAAATCTAGAGAAAAATCTGTACAACCATTATGATCATAATCATAATGGCTTGTTGTTTCTAAAACTGTAAGAGGAGCATCATTAACCCCACCCTCCAAAATTATTTTTCTTGTAATGGTTGTTTCTTCAAACAATTTCATTTTTATTCCATCAACGATCTTAGGGTCCGATAAAGTTTGCACAGACTGTAAAGTAAGAAAAAATGGCATCTTCAACTCTC
>NC_061113.1:34482645-34497486 GCF_002878395.1 Capsicum annuum | reverse complement strand
CATCTTATCTTTGTTTTTATACATAAACCTGCGCTTGAGAAGATCATATACCATTTTTATCTGGAAACGAGCATTGTTGTCCTCCGAAAAGTCAAGCTATTACCCAAAGCAGCTTTTCCTGAAATAAGAATCCAATTTTTGTTCTCGAAGTATTTTTCCGAAGGCTTCGAAAGATTTCCCCCTAACTTAACCACAAGATCACCCGTTAAATCTATGGTACCATCGTACTGCATTCTTATAAGATAACAATTAATGCTGAAGGTTTTGACCAACTCTTCGGTGGAAGGGCTATTAGCTTTTGGATCATCTCTTTGAAAGATTCCTCCTCCCCATATTTATTATCTTCTGCTCCTGAGTGAGATAACGCTTGTAAAGCAAGCTCATAGAGTGGTGGATGTAGCCGAGCTGCTCCACTTGTTCCTTTACTTGGACTTGATTAGATTTCTTTTATTTTGGGAGCCATGTTATCTTAAATTAACAGGAACATAACATAGATTATAATTGATTAATGCATAACAATAATATAACAGTTCCAATAGACAACTAATCTGTTGCACCAGGTATGTTATCTGTTGCAATATATAGCCGACCTGTTGCAATGGATGAGTAATCCATGGGAACCATAAAAATAGCACTAATCTATTGCACCTGGCATTTTATCTGATGCAACATATAACTGACCCGTTGCAACGGATGAGTAATCCATTGGAAATCATAAAAATAAATCATTAATCTATTGCACCAGGTATGTTATCTGTTGCAACATATAACTGACCTGTTGTAATGGATGAGTAAACCGTTGGAAAGAATAAAAATAGATCACTAATTAGTTGCACCGGGTATGTTATCTGTTGCAACATATAACTGACCTGTTGCGACGGATGAGTAAACCCTTAGAAAGAATAAAAGCAGTCACTAATCTATTGTAAAATGAAGAGTAAACCGTTGGAAAGAATAAAAACAGATCACTAATTAGTTATCTGTTGGATCAATACTGCTTAGATTTCTTCCAAACAGAAGAGCCGTTTGTTGCAACAGATGAATGATCTGTTAGATTGTTCACCTGTAGCATTAGATTTTCATAGTTGCATCAGATTTTCATCTGTTGCATCAGATATTTCATCTGTTACATCAGATATTTCATCTGTTGCAATATCATTTTTACCAAGACAAACAACAAATCAACCCAGCAACACCAACATATCACACGCACACACATATACTAAGAATATCAACTATGACAAAAAATCACTAACAAATTTGAATCAACAGTACGACAACAAAAAGAAGAAATGTCAGAAATTAGGATTTTATTCAGTCCATATTTCAATACTAGAAGAGTAGCTGGCTCAAGTTCCTCTATTTCTTCATATTTTTTTACCTGTGAAAAAAAAATGGGACGACGAAAAACTCGAAGTTGTTTTCGCCGGAGAAGTCTTCACGTCAATTGACGATTGAAAGTCGAAAAGGAACTCGCCCAACTATTTATCGTCAGAGGTTGAAGGGAGAAATTTTGCAGAACTGTTGGTTGGGAGAGAATTGAGAGAAGCTGGAGAGAGAGAGACGTTGATTTGGATTGAAGAGGGGTGTGGGTTGGGTTGATTTGTATTTTTAAAAAGATTAGAAAGTTTTGAAAATATTAATCAAGTCGACAATTAACTTAATCAAGTTTCCTAATGATGTTTGACCCTAACTATTGGTCAGTGTCACCAATCCTTCATTCAAGACTTAAAAGACACATTTCCTTCAATTTTCTCTAGAGATAATCTAACTTTCTCTTTTTGGGAAAATATACGAATACTATTGCTTAGATATAGAGAGAAAGAGGAGGAAAATACATTATATAAGTCTAAAGTAAAAGAAAAACATAGAGGAATAATTATGGGTTGGAACCATTCTATCATCTCATTTATAAAATATGTGTAAAGTATATAGGTGATATATACTTTATACAAAATATACATACACTGAAAAGGTATATTGTTGCACTAAAGCTTTTACTATACGCGAGGTCTGAAGAAGGACTGGATCACAAGGTCTATGTGCTATTATACATTCAATATGTGTATATATTATACATACTTCAACTATGTTAGTAAACTATTTGCCGAAGGGTATATATCAGTAACTTTTTCTAAAAGAAAATACTTCTTCGTCTCATTTTCTATATTCATATTTGACTGAATATGAAGTTTAAATTTCTAAATAAGATTTATGAGGTGTAAGCTAAATAATACATACAAAGTATTAAGGAAAAATATCATTCTAAGTGACTAGTGATTATTACTTATTAGAGTTTCACATGTCTTATTACTTTAAGTAAATAATAGTTAAGTAGCAATAAGTCATGTCATTAAGGATAAATTAGATTATATAATATATCTAGCGTAATACTACAAAGTGGGGTTATTAGGAGGGTATAATATACACAGTGTATATCATTACCTTAGAAGTAAAAAAGATTGTTTTTGATATATCCTCAAGAATATATGGTCCAAAGCAATATAAATTAGAGATTCTAAGATTTAATGGGAAGGTATCATTCTTTTCTAATACTTAGCTATTTTAATAAAACGAAGGCCCAAAGAAACAAAGGGCGTTTGGTCTAGTGGTATGATTCTCGCTTTGGGTGCGAGAGGTCCCGAGTTCGATTCTCGGAACGCCCCTTCCTTTTTAAGAAATACCTTAAATTCATTTTTGTTTTTGTGTTTGGCCCTATGGTGACTAGGGGAGAGAAAAATAGGGAGACAAAAGGAGCATTTCGAGAATTGAACTCGGGACCTCTCGCACCCTAAGCGAGAATCATACCACTAGACCAAATGCCCATGTGATAGCAGGCAGCAAACTTTATATATATATATATATATATATCATTTTCCTACTTGGAACAGTTTGGGAAATACACTC
The DNA here is from genome assembly GCF_002878395.1 of Capsicum annuum. Classification (NCBI taxonomy): domain Eukaryota; kingdom Viridiplantae; phylum Streptophyta; class Magnoliopsida; order Solanales; family Solanaceae; genus Capsicum; species Capsicum annuum. The sequence continues at coordinate 34,494,579 of NC_061113.1, read as the reverse complement.
AACTTCTATATCCCCCTCATTAAGAGTCACGTACTCGTTAATCTACAGACATTTCATGTTTTGTCTAATTAGTTCTTTGAATATTTTGTTTTTTGATAGGATAATATTTTGACTCTTTTAGTGTTAATATAAATTATGTAGAACTAGATTTAAATTCAAGGATTTGAATAGCTTGATCTTGAATCTTCATTTTGAATTTAAATTATTCGCCACAGAGAGTTGGATGATTGCCACAAATAATGAATATAGATTTTATAAACATGTAACTTGATCTTGAAAGTCTTGATGCTTGTCTTCGTTCTTGATTTTGAACTTGAACTTGAACTCGAACTCATAACTTGTAGAGAATTTACAACTTTTGATCTATGAACTCTCTACTTGCTTCTTGTTCTTAATTTTTATCCTTTATGAATTACGAGAACTCCTATTCAGATTTGTAGGGAATGGTGTAGTTATGTGATTTGATTGGTCAATTTAAAATTGAACTATCACATTTAGAACATGTTATAAACACATGTGACATGATTTAAGTGCCTCATTATTTGACTTGAATTAACACGTAATTTTGATATGTGTGATTCATTTTTTTGCCTTAAATTATCACGTAATTTTGACACATGACATACTTCTCATGACTCATTTATTTGACTTGAATTACCATTTTATTTGAAATGTGACATAACTTTAATGATTTATTTATTTGTATTGGTGATAAAAACAAGTTTAGAGAGATCAAAAATGTAAAACTGAATATTAGAGTGCGGAAGCAAAAAAAAAAAAAAACAGAAAGCTAAGTAAAGATATGGGAAATTCAAATGAAGGATCCAAGTAACAACATATAGATTTATGGATAAAATCTTACGCCTTTACTTGAAAAAAATGAATCAAAATAATAAATTTAGATCTGGACCGCTTTATGAGTAATTTAAGGAACTCTCAAAATATTATTGATAATGTTTTAGCATTTTCATATTAATTTATTATATTTTAAATGCTTTGAAATCATGACATGCAACTCAGCCTATTTATATACTTTACTCCACCCATTTTGTGACATTACCATGCACAGTTAGTTATTTTACCACCAACTCATTTATGCTCATTACTCTAAGTGAGTTTATGTCCTTTAAAGACATATAATGGACGTGAGTTTTCGCTGCATCTATTTCATCATTAAGGTTTGTTATTTCAAGGTTAGTGGTGGATAGTGGTGGATGAATTTGTTCACCATTTTTCTTAAAATTCATGTAATTTTCTACTCTTTATTCCTCTATTATCCTACACTTTATGCCTTGTAATCTTTGTAACTCTTGTAACCTAAAGGCCTTTGATTTTCCCTCTTTACTACCCCTTTATTCATCCTTATTCAATATAAGGATGGATACCTCCTCTATAAATAGAGGTGGTCCCGCATGGTTTTGAAATATACAAGATAATATAGAGTTCACAAAAGTTAGTAAAAACGAGAGTTTATTAGTTGAACGAAGATATTACTTTGTGGATCTTTGAACTCAACTCTTTTCCAGAGTTGTTGAGTTGTTATTTGTGAAAAAACTGTTGTATGTATCCTTGAGGAGATGAGTCAAGAAGATTACTTCTTAACCGAAGAAGAAGAAGAAGAAAACTTTTATTTTTCTCACTTTTGACTTTTCAGTTGTAATATTATTTTAATTTCACCAACAATTTTAAGGAAATTGGATGGCAACAACTGAAAAATCCGCGAATGTTAAGATGGGAGATCTCAACAAGCTATTTCGATTCAATGATACTCATTTCAAAAGGTAGAAGGGTAAAGTACTTTTCTACTTAAGTCTTCTCAATCTCTCTTATGTGTTAATTGAGAAGAATTCAAACAAAATAGATAACTCTTCCATGAGTGATGAAGAATTCATTTCTCTTCAAGAGAAAGTTGAAAAATACGATGGTGACTCATATAAGTGCGGTATTTTCTTCTTAATTGTCTATCTGATAATTTTTATGATTATTATGATAGAACTTACTCTAGTGCAAAGAAAATTTGAAAAGCATTGTAAAGTAAGTATGACACCGAGGGAGTTGGAGCGAAAAAGCATACCACTAGCAGATTTTTTCGTTTTCAAATGATGAACAACAAATCAGTGGTAGACCAAGCTCAGGACTTCATAATGATTATTGGATAGATGAGGTCTGAGGAAGTCAAAATTAGAGATAACCTTATTGTTTGTGGTATAATAGATAAACTTCCTCCTTCTTGGAAGGAATTTCAAAAAACTATGTGCCACAAACAAAAAAAAACTTCTCTTGAGATTTTGATAATGAGAATCCACATGGAAAAAAAAGCAAGAGGCCAAGATAAATTTTTGCAAACAGAAGAAAATAACATCACATCGAAGGTAAATTTAACTACTTCAAATAAAGTTACCCTTGAAACTAACAAAAATACTACTTTGAAGCCAAAAAAGAAAAAATTCAAGAAAAATGATGGTAGACATACCAAGGACAATAATGGTGGAAATAACCAAGCAAAAGATCAACATGTTCAAGAAAAGAGACTGTGCTTTGTCTGTGACAAGAGTGGGCAATCGCTCGATTTTGAAAATTTTGTAAACGTGGACCTATACCTCAGGCAAACATTATCGAAGAATCATTTGTGGCGGTGATAAAAAACATAAACATGGCAGAGAATGTTGATGGATGGTGGACTGACTCTAGTGCAAACCATCATGTCTATTATGATAAAGACTGATTTAAAAAATATACTAATTTTGAGAAGCCCAAAACCCTTATGCATGGAGATTCACGCACAACTCAAGTACTTGGAATGGGAGATGTCAAGTTGAGTTTTACTTCTGGAAGGATATTAATTTTAAAAGATGTACTCTATATTTCTTCCATGAGGAAAAAATTGATGTCTAATTTTCTTGTTAATAAAGTAGGCTTCAAGCAGATTATCGAATCTGACCAGTATGTAATTGTAAAAAATAATATTTTTGTGGGAAAGGGGTATGCTTTTGATGGTATGCTCAAATTGAATGTTGAAATGAATAAAACATTTACTTTTGTTTATATATTTTCTTCTACTAATTTTGAGCATGCTCATTTGTGTCATATAAATGATCATTATGTGGGAATCATGAGTAGTTTAGGATTAATTTCAGTGATCAAAATTTTTTTTGAAAAATGTGAGGCTTGTAGTAAAGCCAAAATCACAAAAATGCTTCATTTTCAAGTTGAAAGAAAAACTGATTTATTAGAATTACTTCATACTGATATTTGTGAACTTGGATGAATTTTAACTCGTGGGGGAAATAAATATTTTATCACATTCATTGATGACTTTTCTAAGTTTACTTAATGAAAAATATAAGTGATGCTTTTGAGAACTTTAAGACTTTTTACCATGAAGTTGAAAATCAGTTTAGTAGAAAAATAAAAAGAATAAGAAGTGATAGAGGCTATGACTATGAGTCACAAGAGTTTAATTTTTTGTCAGATGATTGGACATAATTCATGAAACTACTCCTACTTATTAGCCCGCATCCAACGATATAGCGGAAAGAAAAAATAGAACCTTGGTCGAATTAACTAATGCCATATTAATTGAGTCTAGTGCACCTTTAAGTATTTAGGGTGAAGCTCTTTTGACTATTTGTTATGTGTTGAATCGTGTGCCTCAGAAGATCAAACTAACACCTTTGAGTTGTGAAAAATTCATAAGTCAAATCTGAGATATCTAAGAGGTTGGAGTTGTTTAACCTATATAAGGTTAATTGATCCTAAAATCTCTAAGTTGGGTAAAAAAGTTACTACTTGTGTTTTTTTTGGTTATGCTTCAAATAGTACAACCTATAGATTTTTTAATCTTGAAGATAGTGTGATAATAGAATCATGTGATTTTTCGTGAAAATAAATTTCTTTTTGATTCTAAAATAAGTGGGGGTTATAGGACTGAAAGAATTATCTTGTCACTACCAAATTCTTCTATTTCTACTTTGAAAAATAAAGAAACTAATGATTTTTGAGTTAAGAAAAAGTAAACGAGCTAGAGTAGAAAACGATTTTGATACTGATTATTATGTTTTTAATGTTGGAGATGACCCTCTCACTTTAAAAGAAGTTTTATCTTCACATGATACTATTTTTGGAGAGGCTGTAAATGGTGAAATGGAATCACTAATTTTCAATAAAACTTGGAAGCTAGTTGATTTACCACCGGGTTGTAAAACAATTGGATGTAAATGGATCTTATGTAAAAATTAAAATCGGATGAATCTGTTGATAAATACAAAGTTAGTCTAGTGGCTAAAGGTTTTAAACGACTAGAAGGCCTAAAATTTTTTGATACTTTTTCTCCAGTAACTAGAATTACATCCATTAGACTTTTAATTGCTATTGTGGTAATTTTTTATTTACAAATTCATCAAATAGATGTAAAAACTATTTTTTAAAGGGAGACCTAAATGAGGAGATTTACATCAAATAACTGAGTCTTTTATTGAAGCTGTCCAAGAAAACAAAGTGTATAAACTTACTAAATGCTTGTATGGCCAGAAACAGGCAGCAAAGCAATGACATGAAAAGTTTGATTCCTATATGATTGATAATGGCTTTAAAACAAATGACTGTGATAAGTATACATATCATAAGTCTTGGAATAATTTGAATGTTATTATTTGCCTATATAGTGACAAGGTTTTTTTATGTAGCCCGAGCTTTAGGGAATATGGATGGTGGAAATGCTGAATAACCTTTAGCTAGATTGCTGAAATACATAATTAGATGCTATCTTCATCTGTCAGATAATCAAAGGTTAGTTTTTTATTGAAAACATGGATGGTGATATATAAAATACTAACCTTTGATTATCTTACAAATGAAGATAGAACCTAAATTATGTATTTCAGCAATCTAGGTGTAGGTTGTTCAACAAGTGCACCGACCATATTTCCTAATGCTTTGGCTACATAAAAAAACCTTACCTATATGGTACAGATGCAATCTAGACCCACATCATCTATGTAATGCCCGAAAGTTTTTCCTAGCTAAATTATTGTCCCTAAAGTATCAAGCATTCGTTTGTAGAATGATTATCACTTAATTCCCTATGGAATTTCTTAAATTTTAACTTTTCATTATGTAGATGATCGAATAAATTTTTCGTCGACGTAATATTCGTCCAAAATGGACACTCAGTGAAGGATTTATGTTTAATTTAAGTCCTAGTCATAAAACATCGTCATTCCTGTCCTTGGCGCATCGTGGAGAGGATGTAAATGACTATGTTCAATTTCCAGTGAGACTCGAAGATGGTGACGCATCGCGGAATGGGCCAAATTACCATTCATCAATTTCCAGTGAGCCACCGCGATCGTGGCATCGCGGTAGCCCATGAAATCAGGCTCCCAGTTATATTTAATACCCGTCTCATTAAGGGCATTTGGGGTATTTTCCAACCCCTTAACATTTTGAACCCGGGATTTAATCCCTGTTACACTAAAATACACCGACTCTTACCAAAATCCATCAAGAACTCTCTCTAGGGTTTCAAACAAAAATCCCAAATAACTCAAGATTTAACCGTGAAATTTTGAAACAAATTGGAGATTTGGAATCCCTATGTCGTAGGCATCAAGGAGAATCCTTTTATTTCTTAAATAGAGGTACGAGGGGTTTTCCTAAGATCTCATGGTCATAGAAATCATGATTTTAAGAAAGGGGTTTTCAGATTTATGAATACATTCATGTTTTAGAAATCTTGATGGTATTGTTTTAGTCTTTTGACCAACATGTTCAAGAAAAGAGACCGTTCTTTGTCTGTGACAAGAGTGGGCAATTGCTCGATTTTGAAAATTTTATAAATGTGGATCTATACCTTAGGCAAACTTTATCGGAGAATCATTTGTGGTGGTGATAACAAACATAAACATGGCAGAGAATATTGATGGAAGGTGGACTAACTCTAGTGCAAACCATCATGTCTATTATGATAAAGACTGATTTAAAAAATATACTAATTTTAAGAAGCCCAAAACCCTTATGCGTGGAGATTCACGCACAACTCAAGTACTTGGAATGGGAGATGTCAAGTTAATTTTTAATTTTGGAAGGATATTAATTTTAAAAGATGTACTCTATACTCTTTCCATGAGAAAAAAATTGATGTCTAATTTTCTTGTTAATAAAGTAGGCTTCAAGCAGATTATTGAATCTGATCAGTATGTAATTGTAAAAAATAATATTTTTGTGGGAAAGGAGTATGCTTTTGATGGTATGTTAAAATTGAATGTTGAAATGAATAAAACATTTACTTTTGTTTTTTATATATTTTCTTCTACTAATTTTGAGCATGCTCGTTTGTGTCATATAAATGATCATTATCTGGGAAACATGAGTAGTTTAGGATTAATTTCAGTGATCAAATTTTTTTTTGAAAAGTGTGAGGCTTGTAGTAAAGCCAAAATCACAAAAATGCCTCATTTTCAAGTTGAAAGAAAAACTGATTTATTAGAATTAGTTCATACTGATATTTGTGAACTTGGATGAATTTTAACTCGTGGGAAAAATAGCCAGTTTATCACTTTCATTGATGACTTTTCTAAGTTTACTTAATGAAAAGTATAAGTGATGCTTTTGAGAACTTTAAAAGTTTTCACCATGAAGTTGAAAACCAGTTTAGTAGAAAAATAAAAAAAATAAGTGATAGAGGCTGTGACTCTGAGTCACAAGAGTTGGATTTTTTTGTTAGATCATTGGACAAAATTCATGAAACTACTCCTACTTATTAGCCCGCATCCAATGATATAGCGGAAAGAAAAAATAGAACCTTGGTCGAATTAACTAATGCCATGTTAATTGAGTCTAGTGCACCTTTAAGTATTTAGGGTGAAGCTCTTTTGACTATTTGTTATGTATTGAATTGTGTGCCTCAAAAGATCAAACTAACACCTTTGAGTTGTGAAAAAGTCATAAGTCAAATCTGAGATATCTAAGAGGTTGGAGTTGTTTAACCTATGTAAGGTTAATGGATCCTAAAATCTCTAAGTTGGGTAAAATAGTTACTACTTGTGTTTTTTTTTAGTTATGCTTCAAATAGTACAGCCTATAGATTTTTTAATCTTGAAGATAGTGTGATAATAGAATCATGTGATTTTTCGTGAAAATAAATTTCTTTTTGATTCTAAAATAAGTGGGGGTTATAGGGTTGAAAAAATTATTTTGTCACTACCTAATTCTTCTACTTCTACTTTGAAAATAAAGAAACTAATGATTTTTGAGTTAAGAGGAAGTAAACGAGCTAGAGTAGAAAACGATTTTGATACTGATTATTATGTTTTTAATGTTGGAGATGACCTTCTCACTTTAAAAGAAGTTTTATCTTCACATGATACTATTTTTGGAGAGGCTGTAAATGGTGAAATGGAATCACTAATTTTCAATAAAACTTGGAAGCTAGTTGATTTACCACCGGGTTGTAAAACAATTGGATGTAAATGGATCTTATGTAAAAATTAAAATCGGATGAATCTGTTGATAAATACAAAGTTAGGCTTGTGGCTAAAGGTTTTAAACGTTTAGAAGGCCTAAAAATTTTTGATACTTTTTCTCCAGTAACTAGAATTACATCCATTATACTTTTAATTATTATTACGGTAATTTTTTATTTACTAATTCATCAAATAGATGTAAAAACTATTTTTTTAAAGGGAGACCTAAATGAGGAGATTTACATCAAACAACTGAGTCTTTTATTGAGGCTGTCCAAGAAAATAAAGTGTGTAAACTTACTACATACTTGTATGGCCAGAAACAGGCAGCAAAGCAATGACATGAAAAGTTTGATTCCTATATGATTGATAATGGTTTTAAAACAAATGAGTGTGATAAGTATACATATCATAAGTCTTGGAATAATTTGCATGTTATTATTTGCCTATATAGTGACAAGGTATTTTTATGTAGCCCGAGCTTTAGGGAATATGGATGGTGCAAATACTGAACAACCTTTAGCTAGATTGCTGAAATACATAATTAGGTGCTATCTTCATCTGTTATATAATCAAAGGTTAGTTTTTTATTGAAAACATGGATGGTGATATATAGAATACTAACCTTTGATTATCTTACAAACGAAGGTAGCACCTAAATTATGTATTTCAGCAATCTAGGTGAAGGTTGTTCAACAAGTGCACCGACCATATTCCCTAATGCTCGGGCTACGTAAAAAAACCTTACCCATATGGTACAGATGCAATCTAGACCCACATCATCTATGTAACGCCCAGAAGTTTTTCCTAGCTAAATTATTGTCCCTAAAGTATCAAGCATTCGTTTATAGAATGATTATCACTTAATTCCCTATGGAATTTCTTAAATTTTAACTTTTCATATGTAGATGATCAAATAAATTTTTTGTCAACGTAAGATTCATCCAAAATGGACACTCGGTGAAGGAGTTATGTTTAATTTAAGTCCTAGTCGTAAAACACTTTATTCCTGTCCTTGGCGCATCGCGGAGAGGGTGTAAATGACTATGGTCAATTTCCAGTAAGACTCCACGATGGTGACGAATCGCGGAATGGGCCAAATTACCATTCATCAATTTTCAGTGAGCCACCGCGATCGTGGCGCGTCGCGGTAGCCCATAAAATCAGGCTCCCAGTTATATTTAATACCCATCTCATTAATGGTATTTGGGGTATTTTCCAACCCCTTAACATCTTGAACCCGGGATTTAATCCCTTTTACACTAAAATACACTCACTCTCACCAAAATCCATCAAGAACTCTCCCTAGGGTTTCAAACAAGAATCCCAAATAACTTAAGATTAACCGTAGAATTTTGAAACAAATTGGTGATTTGGAATCCCTATGTCGTAGGCATCAAGGAGAATCCTTTTATTTCTTAAATAGAGGTACGCAGGGTTTTCCTAAAATCTCATGGGCATAGAAATCATGATTTTAAGAAAGGGATTTTCAGATTTATGAATACATTCATGTTTTAGAAATCTTGATGGTATTGTTTTGGTCTTTTGACCAACATGTTCAAGAAAAAAAACCGTGCTCTGTCTGTGACAAGAGTGGGCAATTGCTCGATATTAAAAATTTTATAAACGTGGACCTATACCTCAGGCAAACATTATCGAAGAATCATTTCTGGCGGTGATAACAGACATAAACATGGCAGAGAATATTGATGAATGGTGGACTGACCTAGTGCAAACCATCATGTCTATTATGACAAAGACTGATTTAAAAAGTATACTAATTTTGAGAAGCCCAAAACCCTTATGCGTGGAGATTCATGCACAACTCAAGTACTTGGAATGGGAGATGTCAAGTTGAGTTTTACTTCTAGAAGGATATTAATTTTAAAAGATGTACTCTATACTCCTTCTATGAGAAAAAAATTGATGTCTAATTTTCTTGTTAATAAAGTAGGCTTCAAGCAGATTATTGAATCTGACCAGTATGTAATTGTGAAAAATACTATTTTTGTGGGAAAGGCGTATGCTTTTGATGTTATGTTCAAATTGAATGTTGAAATGAATAAAACATTTACTTTTGTTTATATATTTTCTTCTGCTAATTTTGAGCATGCTCGTTTGTGTCATATAAATGATCATTATGTGGGAATCATGAGTAGTTTAGGATTAATTTCAGTGATCAAAATTTTTTTTGAAAAATGTGAGGCTTGTAGTAAAGCCAAAATCACAAAAATGCCTCATTTTCAAGTTGAAAGAAAAATTGATTTATTAGAATTGATTCATACTGATATTTATGAACTTGGATGAATTTTAACTCGTGGGGGAAATAGATGTTTTATCACTTTCATTGATGACTTTTCTAAGTTTACTTAATTTAAAGTATAAGTGATGCTTTTGAGAACTTTAAAAGTTTTCACCATGAAGTTGAAAACCAGTTCAGTAGAAAAATAAAAAGAATAAGAAGTGATAGAGGCTGTGACTATGAGTCACAAGAGTTGGATTTTTTTGTTAGATGATTGGACATAATTCATGAAACTACTCCTACTTATTAGCCCGCATCCAATGATATAGCGGAAAAAAAAATAAAACCTTGGTCGAATTAACTAATGCCATGTTAATTGAGTCTAGTGCGCCTTTAAGTATTTAGGGTGAAGCTTTTTTGACTATTTGTTATGTGTTGAATCGTGTGCCTCAAAAGATCAAACTAACACCTTTGAGTTGTGAAAAAGTCATAAGTCAAATCTGAGATATCTAAGAGGTTGGAGTTGTTTAACCTATGTAAGGTTAATGGATCCTAAAATCTCTAAGTTGGGTAAAATAGTTACTACTTGTGTTTTTTTTTGTTATGCTTCAAATAGTACAGCCTATAGATTTTTTAATATTGAAGATAGTGTGGTAATAGAATCATGTGATTTTTCATGAAAATAAATTTCTTTTTGATTCTAAAATAATTGGGGGTTATAGGACTGAAAAAATTATTTTGTCACTACCTGGTTCTTCTACTTCTACTTTGAAAAATAAAGAAACTAATAATTTTTTAGTTAAGAAGAAGTAAACGAGCTAGAGTAGAAAATGATTTTGATACTGATTATTATGTTTTTAATGTTGGAGATGACCCTCTCACTTTAAAAGAAGTTTTATATTCACATGATACTATTTTTGGAGAGGCTGTAAATGGTGAAATGGAATCACTAATTTTCAATAAAACCTGGAAGCTAGTTGATTTATCACCGGGATGTAAAACAATTGGATGTAAATGGATCTCATGTAAAAATTAAAATCGGATGAATCTGTCGATAAATACAAAGTTAGGCTAGTGGCTAAAGGCTTTAAACCACTAGAAGGCCTAAAATTTTTTGATACTTTTTCTCCGGTAACTAGAATTACATCCATTAGTCTTTTAATTGTTATTGCGGTAATTTTTTATTTTCAAATTCATCAAATAGATGTAAAAACTATTTTTTTAAAGGGAGACCTAAATGTGGAGATTTACATCAAACAATCGAGTCTTTTATTGAGGCTGTCCAAGAAAACAAAGTGTGTAAACTTACTAAATGCTTGTATGGACTGAAACAGGCAGCTAAGCAATGACATGAAAAGTTTGATTCCTATATGATTGATAATGACTTTAAAACAAATGAGTGTGATAAGTATACATATCATAAGTCTTGGAATAATTTGCATATTATTAATTGCCTATATGTTGACAATTTATTGGTCTTGGGCTCTAACATAAATTCTGTTGGTGAGACGAAACTATTCTCAGAAGCCATTTTGATATGAAAGATGAAATTTTCCTTGACCAGCCACATTGTGTTGAGAAAATTTTGAAAAAATATATTTTCTTTGATTGCAAGCATATTGTAACTCTTTTTTATTCTAGTGTTCACTTGTTTCCTGTTGAAAGGGAAAATAATGTAATAAACCAAAAGAAATATGTTAGTATAATTTGAAATTTGAGATATTTGACTGATTGCACTAGGACTGATATTGCATATGCAGTAAGAGTACTTTACAGGTTTACTCGCAAGCCAGGTAATGAACATTGACATGCTATAGCGAGAGTAATAAAATATTTAATTGAAATGAAAACTTGTTGTTTGTGATGCGGATTAGAACACTTTATCAGGTGATTCCTTATCTAATACTTGTTATATGTTTACTTTGGGTGGTGGTGCTATTTGTTGGAAATTTAAAAAGTAAACTACTACTGCTAACTCTACCATGGAGGCTGGACTAATTGTTTTAGCTTCAGCTAGTAAGGAAACGAATTGGTTGAGAGATTGGTTATTTTAAATACCTAACAACAACAACAACAACAACAACAAACCCAGTGTATTCCCACCTAGTGGGGTCTGTGGGGGGGGGTAAGATGTACGCAGTCCATACCTCTACCTCTGATGAAGTAGAAAGGCTGTTTCCGAAAGACCCCCGGCTCAAGGCACGAGATACCACACAAACACATAGTAAA
>NC_061113.1:34421692-34482545 GCF_002878395.1 Capsicum annuum | reverse complement strand
GACGCAGTCCATACCTCTACCTCTGATGAAGTAGAAAGGCTGTTTCCGAAAGACCCCCGGCTCAAGGCACGAGATACCACACAAACACATAGTAAAGCACAGAAGCAGATTACATAACATAAATACGGCACCCATAAGTAATATAAAACAGAGGAAAGCAGAGCAGAGGAAAGCACACAGTAAGTCCAGACCAATAAGGAGAAAACACAGTAACGTGAGATCATATTTGACAATGGTAACATTAATATTGATTATGTCAAATCTTGTGATAATCTTATAGATTCATTGACTAAAGCCTTAGTAAGAGAAAAGGTCTGAAACACATCGAGGGGAATGGAAAAAAAATCTTGAGTCATATGTGAGAAAACCAAACATGAGAACTAGAGATTCTATAACCAGGTTCAATGGAAAAAATGGATCACATGATGACTTGTTATGAAAATGCACTATTTTTTTATCCTTCCCTGTGGTATGAGTGCATTTACTTGTAATGATAGTGAGGTTGGGTTTAAAAGAAACTCTTAATGAAAATCTATAACTCGTATGAGTGGGGTGCTAAAATTACAGAAACATTCTCGACGGATTTCACTTATATGAGTGTGGAAGTAGATCATTTGTTATGAGAACTAGACTCATTCTTAAAGACACTCATGAAATCGGGATATCACAAGATCGTAATATTCTGGGTATAAAGCTCATGTTAACACCTTGACTATTATGTGTAAGCAGTAACTTTTTATTTCCCCTAAGCAGTCATAGTTCAAGTCTGAAACCACTACAACTCTGGAGTAAAAATTATCGTCTTACTAAGTGGAGGTTCAATGCAGAGCACACCTTCATTATGCATGGTAGTCTTCCTTCAACTAGTGAGCTGTCTTATAAATATTACAATGAGTGAGGAATTGTCGCACCCTATTTCGAACCGATCAAAAGAGCACACGGCATGTGGTGGCGTTTATGACTCTTGGGTTATGTGAAAATTAGAAAAAAAACTATTTTTTATGTGAAAACATTGTTTGGTCTTTCGAAACATATTTTGAGATTCTGAGTAAGGGTTTTGGTTACCCGAGGAGAAGGTGTTAGGCAGCCCTCAGAACCCATCCGAAGATAGTCCTTACACTTAATTTAGAAAAATATTACGAAAAAACTTTTATTTTTGTTATTTGCTTAAAATGGTGATAAAAAATTCTTTTATTATATATTTACTTCTTTTTTTTAAAAGGACTTAAGGTATAGGAAGCGTGACGCTGCCACGTACAAGGACGCAATATATAATTATTACAGAGATATGCATGTGTTTAAAATATGAAAAGGGTGTATTACAATTCTTACATATATTTAAGGAGTGTAAAATTCTATAAGGAAATTTAAAGAATATGTGAAGTTAAGTACATAACTAAAATTATTATAGAGTAAATGAATGTATTTATTTTATTTTATTTATTTATTTATTTTTGTGAGCATTAATTTACAAAATGTGTATTCTATAATGTGCAAAATATGAATAAGTTGGAATTATATAAAATGATAATAGATAAGTGCAATAGCATGTGAAGGGGTGTTTAAACACAACAACAACAACAACAACAACAATGACGACGACGACGACGACGACAACGACAACAACAACAACAACAATAATAACAGCAACAAACAACAACAACAACAATAACAACAACAACAACTACAAACAACAACAACAACAACAACAACAACAACAAAAAACAACAAAATAATAATAATAATAATAATAATAATAATAATAATAATAATAATAATAATCTCTATCTCTATCTCCAAGTCAGCCCTTTTAACGACGTGGCACCGTGTGATTGGATTACCTTTCCATGTAGGAGCGAGTGAGACTCACGTATGAGGCTGCAAAATCAAAGGTCATATTTGTTCAGGTTTTGAATAGTTAAAGGTCCTATTTGTGCACTATCAAAGTTTAAGGTCAAAGTTATAATTCGGTGTCAAGTTTAGGGTATTTTATGTTTTAACTCATAAATGTATGAAAATTTGATTTTTAAAACGATTATTCAACAACAACAACAAAAAAAAATAAATAAAAAAAATAAAATAATAATAATAATAATAATCTCTATCTCTATCTCTAAGTCAGCTCTTTTAACGACGTGGCACCGTGTGATTGGATTACCTTTCCATGTAGGCGCGAGTGAGACTCACGCATGAGGTTGCAAAATCGAAGGTCATATTTGTTCAGGTTTTGAATAGTTAAAGGTCCTCTTTGTGCACTATCAAAGTTTAAGGTCAAAGTTATAATTCGGTGTCAAGTTTAGAGTCATTTTTATGTTTTAACTCATAAATGTATGAAAAGTTGATTTTTAAAACGATTATTTTGATCCATTCGGTCTTTGCCCGAATCTAAATTTAAAAGAGAGGAGAGGACAAAATAAATAAATAATTAGATAAAAATAAATTATTCATGTATATATAAATATATAATAATCAAATATTTTGAAACTGTCGGATTGGGGAGTAATCAATGGATCGAACTAAGTTGTGCTAGCTGGATATTTTGGTGTTTTTGATGATGCAGTAGTACCTGATTGGCGAATATTACGCGTGGTGGATTGATGAAGTTGACTGAATATTTGATTGGGTTTCCGATCAATTTTTTGGCTTCCCGGCCTAAAGATAAAACTTGAGTTTGGATAAAATAAAGTTGAAATTGAATTAGTGTTGGCCCGAATACTCCTTTTCTACAGAAAATAATTTCGCCGATGCTTCCGGCTATCCTAAAATTATTTTAGTTTAACGTATATAAATTACAGGCATAATTCGTATAAGCATCTTAATTTAATATCGTTTAAAATTTAATGTTAGCAAAAATATACGTATATGTAAAAACAAGAATATAATAAAACTATATGTATGTACTTATAAAGAATATATATTTTATAATAAAAAATATACATATATATGGTTATAGTATAGTCTAAAGAATAAAATTAGAAAAAATGCGAATGCGACTACCAAAAAATATTTTTTTGTGATTTTTAACGTTAAAAAATATTTAGATGTAAGAATATTTTATAATATGATAGAAAAAATAGATTCCCTTTTATTATTTAGAAATTTGTAGAAATAGAGATAAAAATATGAATCTTATTTCTTATTTAATTTTCAAAAAATATTTAGGGCCAATAAGCATCGAAAAAGTAATCAAAGGAAAAAAGACGAGCCAAAATTGAGTGTCAATAGGGATTAATGATGTTTTAGCATTTTAATATTAATTTATTATATTTTAAATGCTTTGAAATCATGATAGTATGCAACTCTCGGTCTATTTCTATACTTTATGTTAGGGTTTTTGCCCTAATTTTCTTACCAAAATTAAGTTTTAATTTTTCTTGTAAAGAAAATAAAAGTAATCATAAATACTTTTACTTTTCTTTAAAGAAAAATATAAAACTTTTTCATATTTGGCAAACCTCTTTCTTGGAGGAAAGGTTTTGAAACTCTATAAATAGAAGATCCCTCTTCTCATACCATAATATAATAGCATCCACAATATATTCTTTAAAGAGTTTTTGTTTATGGGTAGATTTCTTCCAATAGGCTTTACGGTTTTCAATTTTATTTTTAATATGTAGGCCGTTTGACCAAACCATATCAATAATATAGCTTTTTAGTATTGTTTTATGTGTCTTCTGAATTATCACCAAGATGGTTTGCAACTAATAGCTTTCGCATAACGCCCTCTCGATTTCGAACCCAATAAATGGTATCAAAGCTTACGGTTCAAAGATCCTGTGGTTTGGTGAAATGAGATTGAAGACAAGTTCAAGAAGGTCAAAGTTGCAACCAATTTAATGATAATAAAGATATTTTGTCAAAATAAAACTACATGTGGAGATAATTTTCAATCATATTTTCAACAATCTTGCTGTCACATATTTGAAAATGAAGCTCACTTTTAATTCTGCAAAAGAGCTCTGATATTTTTAACCCGAAAAGGATTGATATATTTTAACCCCAAAAGCTCAATTTTTAAAGCATGCCAAACAACAATGATATATGAAAATATGTGAAGGATGAAGATTATGCACACGAAGAAGGAGGATCAAGAATATTTTTGCAGAAAATCAAGCTAAAAAAGGGAGATTTGTTAGAGGTTTTGCCCTGATTTTCTTACCAAAATTAAGTTTTACTTTTTCTTGTAAAGAAAATAAAAGTAACCATAAATACTTTTACTTTTCTTTAAAAGAAAATATAAAACTTTTCCATATTTGGCAAAACCTCTTTCTTGGAGGAAAGGTTTTGCAACTCTATAAAGACCCCTCTTCTCATACCATAACATAATAACATCCACAATGTATTCTTTAAAGAGTCTTTGTTTAGGGGGAGATTTCTTTCAATAAGCTTTAAGTTTTTCAATTTTATTTTTAATATGTAGACCGTTTGGCTAAACCATATCAATAATATAACTTTTTAATATTATTTTATGTGTCTTTTGAATTATCACCGCAATGATTTGCAACTAATAGCTTCCGCATGACGCCTTCTCGGTTTCGAATCCAACACTTTACTCCACCTGTTTTGTGACATTACTATACACAATTAATTATTTTACCACTAACTCATTTATGCTTATTACTCTAAATGAGTTTATGTCCTTTAAAGACATATAATGGACTTGAGTTTTTGCTGCATCTATTTCATCGTTAAGGTGTGTTATTTCAAGGTTAGTAGTGGATGAATTTGATTACCATTTTTCTTGAAATTCGTGTAACTTCCTACTCTTTATTTTTCCATTATCCTACACTTTATGACTTGTAATCTTTGTAACTCTAGTAACCTAAAAGGTCTTTGATTTTCCCTCTTTACTACCCCTTATTCATCCTTATTCAATACAAGGATGAATACCTCATCTATAAATAGAGGTGGTCTTGCATGATTTTGAAATATACAAGATAAAATAAAGTTCATAAAAGTTAGTAAAAATGAGAGTCTATTAGTTGAAGGGAGGTGTTCCTTTTGTGGGGCTTTGAACTCATCTTTTTTCCAGAGTTGTTGAGTTGTTCTTTGTGAGAAGGTTGTTGTATCCTGGAGGGGACAAGTCAAGAAGATTATTGCTTGACCGGTGAAACAATTTACTGCAGTGGGTTTGAATCTCCTTAAAGAGAGCGAGATATGCGTGCCTCAGCCGAAAAAAAAGAAAATAACTTTTATTTTTCTTCACTTGTAACTTTTCAATTGTAATATTATTATAATTTCATCAACAATTATTAATATCAATCTTATTGTAATTAATGTATGGAAAAGGACTCCTATTTATCGAAATAGGGGGAGGACCTCCAAGACCCCTTAGGACAAGTATAGGACAATCAAAACATGAAAAGAAAATTTTAAAGCAATTCTTATACTAGAAAGGAAATAAAATCCTACTTCACTTGAAAAACCTTTCGTAGAATTAGAAAAATATTAAATAGTACTAAAAAGGTCTTAAATATAACTAGGAAAACATTGAATAGTCTATAAATAAACAAGGAAACAAAATTAGACCCATCTAGTAAAAGAATCTTAATAATCTTGAAGTTTAACTACTCTTCTCTCAAAACTTGAGCAGAAAACATCTTCTTTTGTGATTGATTTTTTAACCTTTCTTCGCATAGGTTTGCATGATATTTCCTCTATTTAGAAGTCTCATTTGACACCAACTAATCTCCTTTGGAAACTCATAATTTTTGACTTTAACTTAGGAGGCAAAATTGGGCCTCTTTCCTTTGACATTCAAGAGCTGACTTTTGGACTCCAATATTCTTCTTGTGTCACTTCAATAGTTGTAGCATTTGGAAATTCATCTCCTTGAGCTTTAACTCTTCTTCTCCAACAAAACACTTTTGAATTTATGATTAAAGATCATTCAGCTTGTCATTGAACTTCTTGATTTAAAATCTTGTGATGGACCACCATGTAGTGTCTAATGCATCATCCTTGTCCTCCAACAGAGTAGATATCCCTTGAATGCTTTCACTTGGATTACCACATCATTTAATATGGGTCATGAGTCTAAATTTTTAAAATGAAAAAATATCCATTTAGATCTTAGGCTCTTAAATAGGACCACCACTTGAAGTCCAATTAAATGAGTTAACCCGATGCATTTGAAGTAACGATTAATTCAATTATAATATTAGTCATCTTATTTAAACTATTTTCTTGAATTTCATATAATTCAAATATCTTATATATTTATATCCAATAAATTCTTTTATTTCCAGTAATAATAATGTAAACTTGCAATAACGCAGAATCGAAACCAAATATGCAATGAGAAAAACCCTAGAGAACTGGAGAGGAAAAGTAAGAGAAAGCAATCTGCATTTCTGATATTAAGAGAAGAAAATGAAAAATCCTATACTTGTTCTCAACTGTATCATATATATATATACCGGGACAACTATACAAAGGCCCAATTAAAAATATGAGAAACTAAAAACTAAGTGGGTTACTGTACAAGCCCATTCCTAACATCCCCCCCTCAAGCTGGAACCCAAACCCAGCTTGGAAAGTAAACTCCTATGTTAGACACCAGTTAACGGCTTAGTGAGAAGATCGGCCAGCTGCAAGGAAGTAGGGATATACTGTAAAGAGATCAGACCAGCTTGTAATTTTTACCGTACAAAGTGACAATCGATCTCGATGTGTTTGGTGCGCTCATGAAAAACTCGATTTTTGGCAATGTGCAAAGCAGCCTGATGGTCACAAAGAACTTGTACAGGAGTCAAATGGGATATACCAAGGTCAATAAGCAAACGAACCAGCCAAGAAATTTCTTCCATAATTTTTCGAAGAGTCCTATATTCGACCTCGATAGAAGAAAGAGCAATTATAGGTTGCTTCTTGGATTTCCATGAAATAGGGGATCCACCAAATAAAATGTAAAAACCAGTGATAGATTTTCTGGTTTGAATACAACCAGCCCAGTCAGAGTCACAGAAACCAGTGAGTGAAAAATCATTAGAATTATTCAAGAGAATGCCCACACCAGGAAAACCAACCAGGTAACATAATACATGAAAACCCGTCTCTAAATGAGGCATACGAGGACAGTGAAGAAACTGGCTAAGATATTGGACAACAAAAGAGATGTCAAGTCGGGTATGCTGCAAATAATTGAGTTTTCTAACCAACTTTCGATACAAGTTGGGATCAGGGCAAGGAGGACCAACATCAGCAGATAACTTGCCACATAATTCTAAAGGACTAACCACTGGAGTAGCATCAGTATAATAAAATTTAGATAAAAGGTCTAAAGTGAATTTATGTTGGGTCACAAACAGCCCGAAAGGCTGATGAATAATTTCCAGACCAAGAAAATAATGTGCCTTACCCATGTCCTTGATTTTGAAATTATCATCAAGAAACTGTTTCAAGGAGGAAATTTCAGAGGAATCATTGCCAACGAGTAAAATATCATCCACATACACAGAAACTATAGTGATAAAAGTCCCAGCAAATTTGGTAAATATAGAATAATCATTCGGGCTGGAAATGAAACCTTTGGACTGTAAAGCTTGTGACAGTTTAGCATACCACTCACGAGAAGCTTGTTTCAATCCATAAAGGGATTTTTTAAGCTTGCAGACAAGATTACCAGAAGAATCACCAGAATTTGGAACTTGTAAAACTTGGGGAATCTTTATGTACACTTCCTCCAAAAGATCCCAACGGAGGAAAGCATTATTAGCATCAAGCTGAAATACTTTCCAGTTTTTCTTAACAGCTACAACAAGAAGGCATTTAATGGTAGACATTTTTACTATAGGAGAGAAAGTCTCATTGTAATCAACTCCTTTAAGTTGATTATCCCCACGAATGAAAAATCTAGCTTTATATCTCTCAACGGACCCATCAGCTCTTTGTTTAATCTTATAAACCCATTTAAAAGGTATTGCCCTTTTACCCGGAGACAAGGGGGTAATGTCCCAAGTCTGATTAGCTTCTAAAGCATTAAATTCCTGCAACATAGCATGCTGCTAGGCAGGGTGACCAGTAGCCTGTTGATAATATTGTGGCTCAAGCAAGCCAGTTTCACCAGAATAACAAGGCTTGGAACTACAAAAAGAGGAACAAATGTAGTCTTAAAGGTATGCAGGTGTGGAAACAATCCTAGAAGATTTTCGAGGCTGAGGTGGAGTTGATGGAACTGGAGAAGATGAGGGAACAACAGGAATTAAATCATAAATAGGAAAAGGAGGGGAAGAAGAAAATAGAGGGAACAGATGGGGAAGAAGCATAAGGGAAAATTGACTCATGAAAGAGGACATCCCTCGAGAAAAATACCTTGTGAGAGGAAAGAGACAATAATTTATAGACCTTTTTTCTGACACAGTAACCAAGGAATACAGAAGGAACGAACCTTGACTTAAATTTGTCTCTTTGGGGGAAGGGAACAGTGGCATAGCATAAACAGCCAAACGCCTTGAGATGAGAATAAGAGGGAAGAGTACCATGGAGGAGTTCAAATGGAGTTTTGTTGTGCAAAAGAGGAGAAGAAAACCTGTTAATGAGGAAAGTAGCAGTGATGTCACATTCTCCCCAATACTTGACTAGGAGTTTGGATTGAAAGAGAAGAGCCCTGGAGGTTTCTAACAAATGTTTATGCTTTCTCTCCACTACCCCATTTTGTTGTGGAGTATGGGGACATGAAATTTGATGGAAAATACCATGGACGAAGAAAAATTAGATCTTCATTGCTGGAACCTAGTTCAAATGCATTATCTGATCTAATTGTCTGAATGTTCACCTTAAACTAATTTTGAATAAAGAAAAAGAAAGACTTAATCATAGTAAAAGCATTGGATTTAGTGGCCAACAAGTGAGTCCATGTATATCTTGGGTAGTTATCTACAATAGTTAGAAAATACTTGAAGCCATTGTATGTTTGGGTGTGATAAGGGCCTCAAAGATCAAGATGTGCCAGTTGAAAATGTTTGGTGGAATGAATAGCACTTTCAGGAAATGGTAACCTCTGTTGTCTTGCCATAGGACATACAGAACAATGGAATGTTTTCTTGGCAGGTAAAACAGATTTAAGAAAAGGAATGACTTTCATTTTAGCAAATGGCATATGTCCTAACCTTTGATGCCAAGCCAAATCAGGACTGATAGGATTAGTTAAAGAAATAGAAGAAAACTCATCAAAACCAGAAGTAATAGAATTGAGTTCATTAGTAGGAACAAAAGTACTGTATACATTGTTATCACAAAGTTTTGTAGAAACAGGAAAAGAAAAATCTGTAGCTGCAGTTGAAATCATAGAAGAATCAGTGCTTGAACTAGACATTTGATGCAGTAAGCTACGAAAGAGTAGTTGGTGATGGATGGGAGCCATTCAGCTGAAGCACATAAAGTCCATTGGAGATTTTACCAACTTCCAGTGGCCTCTTCAGTGAATGGCCCTATAGACACAAGAAGTAGAACTAAAATGAGCTGTGCAATTAAATTGAAGCAGAACTTTGTGAAGAGATATAATATTATATTGAAAACTTGGAACTAATAAGACATGATACAAAGTTAGATCAGAATGCAAAGGCAAAGAACTGGTGCATGTGACTTTAACTCTATAGCCATTGGGAAGAGAGATTAAGTAAGGTGTAAGAAGGGGTTTCATATTGATTAAAAGATATTTGTGAGGAGTCATGTGGTTGGCGGCTCCGAAATCTAAGATCCAAGGATTGTCATGTATCTGGAAAAGGTGACATGCAAAAAAATAACATATATTAAATGCAGAAAGACTAGTCACACATGCAAAAGTAGCAGAGGCACACATTTCAGAATCATGCAACCTATTTTGTTGCATCATAGTGAGAAGATGATCATGTTTCTCTTTACTGAATCCATGAAGATCATCAGACGAAAGAATAGATGAAGTAGAGGGTTGTGGTTGTGAATAAGCAGGATCTGATGCAACAAAAAAATCAGTAGATTGAACACAAGCAACAGTTTTCTTATCCCTTGTGAACTGATACTCAGGAGGATACCCAAATAACTTATGACATTTGTGTATAGAGTGGTCGGCATTATTGCACTATCTGTAAAATAGTCCTGAAGTAACTTGACCCTGATTTTGCTGGAAATTGGGTCTTTTATTATCAAAATTCATATTGGGCTTCTTGTTGTCAAAATTCACCCTTGACTTATTTTTAAAATTTACCTTCAAAGGATAGGATTTGTGACCAGAAGGTCCAGTAACAGAAAAATGAAACAGACTCAGAGGCAAATAAAGGAAGAGATGATTGATGCTCAGATTATTATTCATCATGAAACAACATGGAATATAAACTATCTAAGTCTGGAAGAGGTTTAATCATCAGAATATTTCTCCTAATTCCAGCATAGAAGTTATTTAAACCAGCTAAGAACTGGTGAACTTTCTGTTCTTCCTCTAGCCTAGCCCATGCCTCCTTACAACTTCAAGTACGCGGAGGATAAGTGATAGAAATGGTTAGATCATCCCACAACTTTTAAAGATGATTGAAATATGACGTTATGCTAGAGGAACCTTGAGATATAGAGGAGATATCTTTCCTAAGTTGGAACACCTTGGTTCCACTAGGTTGACCATAACGTTTTTCAATCTTGTGCCAAATTTATTCAGCAGTTTCAGTGTGAATAATAGTTTTAGCAATCTTTTTATCAAGACTATTGAGAATTCATGCAATTACCATGTCATTACACATAGTCCAGGCATTATATAAAGTATCAGTAACAGGTGGTTTATGGTGTTTACCATCTATGAACCCTAATTTCCGTTTAGCAGATAAGGAAATAAGCATCCCTCTTCTCCAACTACCATATCCAGACCCATTGAATGATGTGGTAACCAAAATAATACCAGGATAGTCAGAGGGATAGAGATAATAAGGGTAAGTGGGAGTTAACTGTCCACTCAAACCAGTTGTACCACTCGAAGACATTTTTACAAATATCACCAAAATCACAAAGAATAGGAATTGTTACCAGCCTCCTTCACAACACGAAGAAGTAAGAGCCTTGCAGAACAACAAATAAAGGAAATCATTACTTCGTCACCATCGAAGACTTGTAACCGTCACTAGGGGAGTAAATGTGAAAATCACCAAAAAAACACCTCGAAGCCACAACTAACTATAGAAAATGCTGAATCGAAGTACACCAAGCAGGAAAAACACCTCAGAATACCAAAATCACGAAGAAAAAAATCAGCTTGTTCCACAAAATCTCTATGAAAATCTTCAAGGGTAAAGTCGGTCGAAAGAGAAGAAGAAGATCTACCAGAACCTGGCTTTGATACTATGTAAACTTGCAATCACGCAGAATTGAAACCAAATATGCAATGAGAAAAACCCTAGAGAATTGGAGAGGAAAAGTAAGAGAAAGCAATCTGCATTTTTGATATTAAGAGAAGAAAATGGACAATCCTATACTTGTTCTCAACTGTATCATATATATATAGTATCGGGCCAACCATACAAAGGCCCAATTAAAAGTATGAGAAACTAAAAACTAAGTGGGTTATTGTACAGGCTCATTCCTAACAAATATAGTTCTTTATTTTACAGAGTAGGTTTTACATTAAAAAATATTTTGTACCAAAGAGGAAGGATGATTGACCTTAGTCCATGCTAGATTCAAAATTCGAATTTCTTCGTTAAACTGTTAAATGCGTATAATTACCCAATCATCCTCTGATTTAATTACATGGTGGCTTTTCAAATATATTTTATAAAAATTGTGTTTGTTCTTTAATTCTCCTTTTTTTTTGGACAAAATCTAGTTTCTTCTTTGCGCAATTAATGAATTTTTACTTCTCTCCCATATTTAGTTCATTCATGGCGGTCATGACAGTCTGGCTCAAAATTCAATGTCGATCCTTTTATTTTTTTCTCTCCTCATGATTTTATTTTTTATTTATTTATTTATTTTCTTCAAAAAAATTATTCTTGATGATCCAAAAAGAGGAAAAATAAGAAAAAATGAGTAATTTTTACCTTTAGGAATGTTATTGGAAAAATATTTTGATCATTAAAAAATGACGGTAAATATTAATATCAAACTTCATTAATCCTTTCCCTTTTCTTAATTAACAACTTAACTTCTATTCTCACCATCACTTGATTGGGATTCAAGGGTTAGCAAAATACCTGGGAGACTCTTATACGTGACTTGAACTATCAACCAGTCCCTTATATTCACTACTTTGCCAATCAAACACTTCAACTCAATGAAATTCAACATTGAGTTTAAGTGTACAGTTGACAAAGTCATAAGTTGAAGGGTCTAGTTAATAATTCGATCCAAGTATAAGGGTCTCCTAGATCATTTGTGAGTATATTGGTCTTGAATCTTCATCTTGAAATTGAATTCAATTATTTTCCATGAATAGAATGATGATTGTCACAAGTAATAAATATATATTTCACGAACAAGTAACTTGATCTTGAAATCTTGATATTTGCCTTCGTTCTTGATCTTGAGTTGCATTTTATAAAGAATTTGTAACTTTTAATCCACGAACTCTCTACTCGTCTTTTGTCTTAATTCATCCCCTTTGTGAATTATGAGAACTCCTATTTTATATAGAGTGGTGTAGTTGTGTGATTTGATTTGTTGATTTGAACTGATCAATCATTTTTATTTCGTGGTAGGCTATACTTTGATTGGTCAGAACACGTTATATACACACTTGGCATTATTTAAGTGGCTTATTAATTTCACTTGAATTGCCACATAATTTTGACACGTAGTATAATTCTAGCGACTCATTTGTTTGACTTGTATTATGTCACGATATGAGCTGGAAGTGAGCTCAATTTGTGAAGAAAATAGAAACTATAGAGTAAAAAAAGGAGAGAGATAAGAAAAGAAGAGAGGGAAGATAAATTCATATATTCATTGATAATTCCAGAAATGCAGTACAACAACTATAAAAATACTAGTCAGCTAGGACACGTGATAGTTGGTTACTCAGAATTAAAAATTACAAGGACTAAAGTGAAATATTAGAACTCTAAGGACTTAGGACTAAAATAACTTAATTGAAAAGAAAATGTTTCCTAATGACCATTAATATTGTAGTTGAATTGCTACCAGCTTCTTGATCATCCTCATATCATGATATTCCATCCCCCCTTAAAGATCCTTGTCCTCAAGGATTACAATTTGGAAATTAAGATATAAGGAACTTATAGTCCTCTCATATAGCCTCTTCAGGAGGTAAATTTTCCCACTGAACCAGCACTTGAGTTACTGCAGCATTGCCTTTCTTTACCATTCTTCTATCCAAGATATCCACTGGTTCTGCTAAGGGTTGGCCATCTTTTGAGCAAATAGCAGGGGTAATATGGGCACCAATCTTCTTCTTAAGTTGAGATATGTGGAACACTGGATGAATTTTGGCAATTGAGGGTAATTTCAACTCATAAGCTACACTGCTCAGTTTCTTGATCACCATATAAGGGCCATAAAACTTGGAAGTCAACTTCAAGTTGCTTCTTAATGCCACAGTAGTCTGTTTGTATGGTTGTAGTTTAAGATACAACCAATCTCCCACTTCAAATTCCTCTTTTGTTCTATTCTTATCTGCAAAGAACTTCATTCTTTGTTGAGCCATTTCCAGATTTCCTTTAAGTACCTTAGCCATAATTTGCCTCTCTTGGAGCCACTTATCCACTTTAACCACTTTTGATTGAGCAATCAATTCAAATGACAGTTGAGAGGGGTCATATCCATATAGAAATTTAAATTAAGACACTTTAAGAGAGGAAAGATAGTTAGAGTTGTACCACAGTTTAGCAAGAGGGGGCCACTTATGCCACTCTTTTGGTTTATGGCTGCACATACACCTTAGATAATGCTCCAAATACTTGTTGACTCTTTCAGTTTGACCATCAGTTTAAGGATGGTAAGCTAAACTGAATTTCAACTCTGTTTTGAGACCCTTGAAGAGCTCCCTCAAGAAGACTCAAGAAGATTTTATCCCTATCACTAATAATACTTTGAGGCAATCCATGCAGTTTATAGATATACATCATGAAAACTTTAGCAACCTCATCTGCATTGAAAGGATAAGCAAGAGGTAGGAAGTGTGCATATTTCCTAAATATGTCTACAATTACCAAAATTGTATCTTTTCCCTCAGACTTAGGTAATCCTCCCACAAAGTTCATAGTAATGTGCTCCCAACGTTTATCAGGAATAGGCAATAGTAACAAAAGACCTAGATAGGCTGCCTGTTCATCCTTACACCTTTGACATATATCATATTCCAGCACTATATTTTTTATATTTGTGGACATACTTGGCCAATAGAATACAATTTTAATTCTCTGTAAGGTTGCAGAAACACCTGAATGTCCTCCTAATCTAGTAGAGTAAATGTGATGCACTATCTGGTGTCTCAAATCAGTCTTGTTGCCCACCCAAATCCTTTCTTTATATCTTAACACACCCTGGTTCAAAGCAACATCAGGGATAACAGTGGGATCCATCAATAGTTGGGCTATTAACTTTGTTACTTTTGGATCCTTTACGTAGCTATTACACTGTTGCACCCTTGATATTGTATCAGCTGTTGTGTTCTCTACATCTCTTTTAAAATAGATTTCAAAATTGAGTCCCATGAGTTTGGTTAGACCCTTGTGCCGCAAAAGTGGTTGTGATCTTGTGTTCTTGTAGAAACTTGAGGCTAAAATGGTCAGTTTTAATGATCAAATAGTTTGGGTAAAGGTAATGTCGCCACTTGTCCATTGCCATTAATAGTGCAATAAGCTTGTTTTTCATAAGTGGAAAGGCCTTGATGTTTCATACTAAGTTCTTGACTTATGTAGGCCAAGGGATGCCCATCTTGTATGAGAATAACTCCAACAGCTGTGCTACAAGCATCTACTTCAACAATAAAGGTCTTATTAAAATCAGGTTGTACAAGCAAGGGTGCACTAGTTATCGTTGTTTTGAGCTTAAAAAATACTCTAGGAGATTTTGAATTCCACTCAAAGGCCCCATTCTTTAGTAGTGAATTCAACGGTTTACTGATTATGTTATAGTTTTGCACAAATTTCCTGTAGTATCTGATAAGTCCCAGGAAACCCTTTAGTTCCTTCAGACTTTTAGAAATATGCTATTGCATCATGGATGACACCTTGGTGGGGTCAGTTCCAACACCTAGTCCAGATATTATAGCCCTAAATACTCAATTTTGATTTGAGCAAAATCACACTTTGATCTTTTAACAAATAACTGATTTTGTCTAAGTAGTTGCAACATAATTTCTAAATATTTGATGTGGTCTCTGGGGTTTTGCTATAGATTAGGATGTCATCAAAGAATACTAAAATGAATTTCCTAAGAAAAGGAGCAAAAACCTGGTGCATCAGGGATTGAAATATGGCTGGAGCATTAGTGAGGCCAAAGGGCATCACTTTAAACTGCCACAACCCATGATGGGTTCTAAAAGCAGTTTTGTATTCATCCTCAGGTTTCATTCTAACTTGATGATATCCTAACCTCAAATCCACCTTTGAAAATAGTATAGACCCTGCTAGTTCGTCCAATAAATCCTCTACCACTGGAATGGGGTACTTGTTCTTCACTGTTAATGCATTTAATCTCCTGTGGTCTACACATAACATCCAGGAATCGTCCTTCTTCTTGACTATTAAAGCAGGGGATGCAAAGCAAGAATGGCTTGGAACCACAATTTAAGAGTTCAATATCTTACTAACTATGCTTTCGATTGCATTCTTCTGATCAAAAGAGTATGTATAAGGTCTTAAATTAAAGGGTTGAGCATTGTTAACCATAGGAATAGCGTGATCACAGCCTCTATGTGGGGGTAATCCTTTGGGGTCTGTAAACACATCTTGGAAATTCTTCAATAGTTTATAGATTACCTCTAGAATGGTTGTGCTAGTAGTTTTCTCATAAAATCTTTCAATCACACAAATGTTGCTCATCTCTCTATTTGTTTTGCTTAACATCTTGTATAACCTCTGTTCATCCTCATTAAGCATTCTGTGCTCTTATTTCTCTCCCTATAGTATGATCCAATGATCTTCTTTGAAGAAGGTAATGCTGATGGGTCTTGTCCTTAAGATAATAGGGGAGTGAAGATCCAACCAATGCATTTCTAGGATTAAGTCAACACCTCCTACCTTCATAAGTCTCAAGGGAAAACCAAACATCTCACCCTGTATTGACCACCAAAATTCAGGGCAATAACCTCCATAATGCATCTCCTGACCATTAGCTACCCTTACTCTTCTTGGTGAAGGAAAAGTTTCCACATCTAACTTTGGAATCTTGGCCATATTTGGGTCTAGAAATCTATGTAGACCCTGAATTAATTAGGATTTTTAGAGATATCTTCTTAACAAAGCCTAAGATCTTTACAGTAGATGGAGAGTTATCTATACCCAATTCTACACAGATAGATATCTCCATTACTTCCTCATTATTATCCTGATCATCCTCTGGTACTACACCACCACTATTACCTTCTTCTATTACAATAGGAGTCATGGCTTCTGGTTGGTGCTCTTGCCCTTCCCAAGTAATCACGTTCAATGATTTAGGTTTACATTGATGCCCTGGGAAATACTTTTCATGGAATCTATAGCAAAGTCCTTTTTCCTTGAGGTCCTCAGCCACTGGATTTGGTTTGAAGAAAGCTGTGGGACGTGGCAAAGAACATCTCTGTTGGGGTATTGGTTGGTGTAGGAGACTATAACTCTTTGATTTTGGTTTGGAAAAGAGCCTTAGTAAGGAGTTAAGGCATTAGGGGTATATGAAGCTGAGGGATGTGAACTGGATTTCTTGGTCAAAAACTTAGACAGGGCTTTAAAGGATATTTCATAAGCATCCATCGATGAAATAGGGTTAGTTAGTTCCACAAGAGGTTTAATTTCAGACTTCAAGCCGCTAACATTACTAGCTATGAAATGACTTTCAGTGAGGAGGGGGTTAATCAACAATATATATGACTTAAGCTCCTCAAATTTCTTCTGGTAACTCTCAACACTACCCATCTGCTTGAGGTTATTAAACTCGTCCACAATGTCCATTGGATGAATATTGTCAAATCGATGGCAAACCTCCAAACAAAACGTATACCAATTTGTTCCACTCTTCTCCAAAATGTAAATATCAAACCATATACCAGCCTTATCCCTCATGTAAACTGACACATAACTAATTTTGTTTTGGTCAGAGATTTGGTAGATTTAAAAAAACTGCTCATATTTTCGTATCCAACCCCAGGGGTTTATTCCGTTAAATTTTAGAAAATTTATTTTGGCTTTAAAGAAGTAAGGTTTAGCGTCATAAGGATATACAGGGTGGGATTAGGAGAAGAGGTGGCACAGTGGTCATGATAGGAGTGGTGGATAACATTGGTACGGTAGTCTAAATCGTAGACGATTTTGGGGCAAATAAAGGGGGAAAAGTGAAACCCCGCCTAACTGGGTAACTAGAGGGAGTTAAAAAAGGTGAGTGAGATACCTGATCTCGAGAATCCAAAGTTTGTCCCATATCAAAAGCCGCTATAGGGCCTTGAGCACTCGACATAGATGTATGAGGTAATTGTGGGATAGACGGAGGTCCTTCGGGTCGTCGATCAGAGTCGAGCTGCGAAATGATTATCTTAAGCTTTTTATTTGTCTCCTTTGCTTCTTGGAGCTGGGAAGACAAAGATTGTTGGCTTAGCTCTAGTGATTAGAACTTTTTTACATTATCGGTGGCCATTGATGTGAGTTGGGATTCCAGTTTCCTTATACCCTTTTCCAATCCCTAGAACTTTTAGTTATCCGACATTGTTGGCTCAAGAAATCACGTGGCTTGATACCAATGTCACGATATCATCTAGGAGTGAGCTCAATTTGTGAACAAAATAGTAACTATAGACTAAAAAAAGGGAGAGAGATAAGAAAAGAAGAGAGGTAAGATAAATTCATATATTCATTGATAATTCTAGAAATACAGTACAACAACTATAAAAACACTAGTCAGCTAGGACACGTGACAGTTGGTTACTAAGAATTAAAAATTAAAAGGACTAAAGTGAAATATTAGAACTCTAAGGACTTAGGACTAAAATAACTTAATTGAAAAGAAAATGTTTCCTAATGACCATTAATATTGTAGTTGAATTGCTGCCAGCTTCTTGATCATCCTCATATCATGATATTCCATCCCCCCTTAAAGATCCTTGTCCTCAAGGATCACAATTTGGAAATTGAGATATAAGGAACTTGTAGTCCTCCCATGTAGCCTCTTCAGGAGGTAAATTTGCCCACTGAACCAGCACTTGAGTTACTGCAGCATTGCCTTTCTTTACCATTCTTCTATCCAAGATGTCCACTGGTTCTGCTAAGGGTTGGCCATCTTTTGAGCAAATAGAAGGGGTAATATGGGCACCAATCTTCTTCTTAAGTTGAGAGATGTGGAACACTGGATGACTTTTGGAAATTAAGGGTAATTTTAACTCATAAGCTACACTGCTCAGTTTCTTAATCACCATATAAGGGCCATAAAACTTGGAAGTCAACTTCAAGTTGCTTCTTAATGCCACAGTAGTCTATTTGTATGGTTGTAGTTTGAGATACACCCAATCTCCCACTTCAAATTCCCTTTTGTTCTATTCTTATTTGTAAATATTTACACGTGACATGGTTTCAGTGACATGCTTTCAGTGAATCTTTTATTTGACTTGAATTGCCACTTCATTTGATGCATGGCTTCTTTATTTTATCTAAATTGCCACATCATTTAATACGTGACATAAACTTGAATTTTAAGACAGAGAAATAATTACTTGGATCTTGGGTGATTAAAGTCGTCATTTGAAGTCCAACTAAGGCTGCATTTATTTTTTTTAAAATTCAAACGTCTGAATCTAAATGCACATCTGAATGATTAAGATGTTGTCTCTAGATCTAAAAACTGAATGATTAAGATGTTTCTCTAGATCTAAAAACTGAATGATTAAGACTGTATGTTTTTTGACATCTGAATCTGCAAAAAAAAATTATCTGTATATATAATAAAATAAAAAATACAATTCAAATAAAAAACTAATTATATATCATAAAAGTATGTAATTTAAACTACAAAATTATTATTTGATTGAAAAAAATTATTTATGCATGTTAGTGTAGTGGAGATGATTTATAACGGTGGTTGCGGTGACAATGATTGATGTTAGTGGTGATAGTTGTGATGGTTGGTATTGTAGTGATTGTTATGATGGTGGCGGTTGATAGTGGTGGTGGTGGTTGTGATATGATGTTGCTTGATGTTCGTAATTGGAGGTATTGATTGTGATGGTTGACGATGTATTGGTGCTAGTTGGAGATGTTGTTAGTTGTGATGGTGAAAATGGTTGTTTGTAGGGATAAATTGTAGTGATGATAATGATTGAAGTGATGGTAAAGGTGGCATTTCTAGTGACAACGGTGGTGGCCGCCGAAGAAAGTGTGGAGGTTGTGATATATTAGTGGTAGTTAGCGGTGGTGCTAGTTGTGATAGATAAGTTGATCGATAGTAGGGATTGACCGATAGTGGTTGATGATGGTGGTGGTGTTGATAGCGTTGGTGGCGGTAAATATAATTAGAATAATAGAGGTAGTAGGTGTGGTAGCAGTTGACAATAGCCGTTGGTAGCGATATTTATTGTCGATGGTGGTTATGATAGTGAAGGTGGGTGGCGGTGGTGGGTGGTGGTTCACAATGATTGCGGTGGTAGAGGTGGTGACTGGTGATTATGAATAGAGTGATGGTGAATATTATCCAACACCAGAATACCTCTTCAGACCTATTAACTTGATTCTAAATTCAAATGATTAAAACCTATTCAGACCTATTAAGAGCTAAAATCTTAATAAAAAACAAATACACTTAAGTATAAACAACATAAATACCAACCTTTTAAAAGTAATTACACTCTTTCCCACTTTTTTAATTACTTTACTCTCTCTCCCTATTAATATACATAACATAACTGATATATACCTAGCATTCTGTGTATATATGGGATTTTTGTAATATATTTAGGGAGTTGAGATTTTTTGTAATTTGAAAACATAAGTTGTGTATTTGTGTAATTTTTAGTGCACTTAATGGTTTGAAGTTTAAACCATTCAGATTCA
Source organism: Capsicum annuum (assembly GCF_002878395.1). Classification (NCBI taxonomy): domain Eukaryota; kingdom Viridiplantae; phylum Streptophyta; class Magnoliopsida; order Solanales; family Solanaceae; genus Capsicum; species Capsicum annuum. Next base: position 34,462,392 of record NC_061113.1, on the reverse strand, counting down.
GACCTCCATTAAGTGCAAACAAATGAGCCTTAAATGGGCTAGCACAATGCATTTGAAAAAAATGACTAATCCAAGTATATTAGTCATTTTATTTAAACTATTTTTAAATTTTTCTATAATTCAAATTTTTTTACGAATTTAAATTTCACAAAATTTTGTTGTCCGTAATAATAATATATTTTATGTTTTTATCAGAACAGATTTTCATAAAAATATCTATATCAAAGAGGAAGGATTTGACCTCAGTCTATGCAAGATTCCAAGTTCGATCTTAATTAATCAATCACGCTCATATTTAATTACATAATGACTTTTCAAATACGCTTATTAAAAAATTGTGTTTTTTTCTTCTCCCTTTTTGCACAACATTATATCTAATTTCTTCTTTACAAAATTAATGAATTTTTATATCAAGTTTGTTGAGAAAATTGAAGGAAAAATGTCTTTTAAATCTAGAATGAAGGATTGATGACATTGACCAACTTAAAAGTCAAACATCACTAGAAAACTTGATTAAGTTAATTGAGGACTTGATTAATATTTTCAAAACTTTATAATCTTTTCAAAAATACAAATCAACTCAACCCACACCCCTCTTCAATTCAAATCAACCACTCTTTCTCACTCGACAGCTTTTCTCAACTCTCTCCCAACCAACAGTTCTGCAAAATTTCTCCCTTCAACCTTCGGCGACAAATAGTCGAACGAGTTCCTTTTCGACTTTCAACCGTCAATAGACGTGAAGACTTCTCCAACGACAACAACTTATGTTCTTCGTCATTTTATTTTCTTTTTCACAGGTAAAAAATTATGAAGAAATAGAGAAACTTGAGCCAACTACTCTTCTGTATTGAAATATGGACTGAATAAAATCCTAATTTCTGGTATTTTTTTTCTTGTTGTCGTACTGTTGATTCGAATTTGTTGGTGATTTTTTGTCACAGTTGATATTCTTAGTGGGTGTGTGTGTGTGTTGGTGTTGCTGGGTTGATTGGTTATTTGTCTTAGTGAAAATGGTGTTGCAACAGATGAAATATCTGATGTAATAGATGAAACATCTGATGTGACAGATAAATACATCTAATACAACAGATGGAAATATCTGATACAACAGATGAAAATTTGATGCAACTATAAAAATCTGATGCAACAGGTGAACAATCTAACAGATCCTTCATCTGTTGTGATAGGCGACTCTTCTATTTGGAAGAAATCTAAATAATATTGATCCAACAGATAACTAATTAGTGATCTGTTTTTATTCTTTCCATTGGTTTACTCATCTGTTGCAACAGGTGGATTATATATTGCAACAGATAACATACCTGGTGCAACAGTTTAGTGATCTGTTTTTATGGTTTCCCACGGATTACTCATCCGTTGCAATAGGTTGGTTATATGTTGCAACAGATAAACTATCTGGTGCAACAAATTAATGATCTATTTTTATTTTTTCCAACAATTTACTCATCTGTTACAACAGGTTGATTATATATTGCAACAAATAATATACCTGGTGCAATAAATTAGTGATCTATTTTTATGATTTCCAACGGATTACTCATCCGTTGCAATGAGTCAGTTATATGTTGCATCAAATAAAATACCAGGTGCAACAGATTAGTGATCTATTTTTATAGTTTCCACGGATTACTCATCCGTTGCAATGGGTCGGTTATATATTGCATCAGATAAAATACCAGGTGTAACAGACTAGTGATCTATTTTTATGGTTTCCATGAATTACTCATCCGTTGTAATAGGTCTGTTATATATTGCAACAGATAACATACCTGATGCAACAGATTAGTGGTCTGTTGGAACTATTATATTACTGTTATGTATTAATCAATTATAGTCTATGTTATGTTACTGTCAATTTAAGATAATATGACTCCCAAAAGAAAAAAAATCAAATCAAGTTCAAGTAAAGGAACAAGTATTGCAGCTCGGCTACATCCACTACTCTATGAGCTTGCTTTAAAAATGTTATCTCAATCAGGAGCAAAAGATAATGAACACGGGGAAAAAGAATTTTTCAAAAGAGGTGATTTAAATGCTAATAGCCCTTCCGCCGAAGAGTTGGTCAAAACCTTCAGCATTGATCGTTATCCTGTGAGAATGTAGTGCGATGGTGCCATAGATTTAACGGGTGATCTCGTGGTTAAGTCAGTCATGGGAAAATATTTCGATGCCTTTAGAAAAATACTTCGAGAACAAGAATTGGATTCTTATTTCAGGGAAAACTGCTTCGGGAAATATCTTGATTTGTTGGAGGACAACAATGCTCATTTCCAGATGAAAATGGTATATGATCTTCTCAAGCGCAGGTTTATGTATGAAAACAAAAATAAGATGGATGAGGCATGGATAAATTACTGTGGCATGCCTATTTGTTTTGGTTGGAAGGAGTTTTCCATAGTTACCGGACTAAAATATTATCCTCCTTCTCCTTCTTAAGTTATACCTACTCTGACCCAAAAAAAATACCACGCACACCCAAAAAAGGTAAAGGCAAGTGGAGTGATCGTGATGACTTGGTGTCCATTATTAGTCCAAGCTTCAAAAACAAAAATCTGTTAGAAGCGTTAAAAGGTAAAGGACTTTCAAAGAAGCACAAACAATCATTGTGCTAGGTTTGGTTTGTACATAATGTTCTTTGGGCAAAAGATGTTAACAACAACATAAGCCTCGATTTAATAAATCTCTTCGAGGATCTTGAGGCATTTAACAGCTATCCTTGAGGTTATGAAAGCTTCAAAATGACTGTCGAATATTTATTGACTCTGTTAACGCCAAAAATAGTCAACTTATATGGCTTTCCATGGCCTTCATGGTAAATATTTCTTTTAGCATGATATGATTCATCATTTTCTTATTCAATAATGCTTTTGATTTATTGGTGTTATGTTATAGGCTTGGGAATTTGAAGCCATTCCTTATTTGAGACAACAAGTGAACTACCAGGAAGAAGTTTTATGTCCAAGAATTTTGAGATGGTTGTCGGCCAAAACCAATAAAAATACAAAACTTCTTGATCTTTTCAATCCCCCAAGGAAGCGGTAAGTCCAATTCTAATCAATTTTTGCTTTAATTAATGATTAAATGATTTCATTATTATTCTTAACATATGTACCGATTTATTTTAGATTATCCATCTCTGGCTTATTTCGACCAATCGAGAGTTGGAAATGCCATTTGTTCTTACTTTACGATCTGTGCAAACTTTATCGGACCCTAAGGTCATTGATGGAATAAAAATAGAATTGGTTGGAGCAACAACCATCACAAGAAAAATAATTTTAGAGGGTGGGGCTAATGATGCTCCTCTTACAGTTTTTGAAACAACAAGCTATTATGATTATGATCATAATGGTTTACAGATTTTTCTTCAGATTTTGCCACATCTAGCGAATATTCTGCATGGAAATGTCAAGACTGCAAGATAAAACATGATGGAGTGATTAACACTATTAATGCACTAATTTCTTCTGTTAAGAAAATGACATCTAAGAGGGGTGTCATTCCATCAAAGAGGATTTCATATCCAGACACTCCACTAGAGATCAAGGCGGCTAAGAGGAGAAGGAAAGACACTTCCAAGGCATCATCAAGCATAACAAAAAGCAAGATTTCAATGCCTCTATCTTTGTCTTACACCGATATTCAGTATGTAAGGGCCACAAGAGAGTAGCATGAGCTGAAGAAGGTGAATGTACATCATCTGTTCCAAAAAACAAACAGGCACAAATTTGTTTCAATAGATGATACATCTGCTGAAAATTATCAAATAGATATATACATCTGTTGCAACTGTTGTCTAACCTGTTACATCAGATTCGTTAACCATTTCAACTGATAAGTCTTATGTGGCAACAGATGGGTCATCTGTTCAAAATTATCATACTGCTTTGATTTATCAGTTTGAGTTTGTCCTAATAGATAATCCATCAGATGCAATATAAGACTCATCTGTTGCAATAGATGGACAATCTGTTCTATATCTCTACTTAGTATTGATAATTCTAGCTTTCTAGGTGGATGTCATAGCAGAAGCTACTGCTGAAGAGCATAATATCATAGTTGATAATCCATCAACTACTTCCAAAGAAGAAGAAAAAGTAGAGACTGTCAGTTTAGGAGAACAGAAGAATTACCCGTTTGAAGGGTTCAATATCTCGGATAAGGCTCCAAAAAAACTAACACAGTTGATTAACAACTATTCAAAATAGATTGCCGATGGGCTGTTAAAGCATCATGCCGACAGGTACATAAATTAATTTTATAGATATTGATTTATACAATTCTTGTTGTAAGAACATGACATTAACATATATAAATCATCATGTAGAAAATAAAATGACGAGCGCTACAAAGTGAATGAATCGAGTCTTGGTTTTGATATCTTCGACTTTGTTATTGCACATCCCAAAACAAAGAATTGGTTCTATTTGATGTCACAGTCCCAAACTTGCTAGAATGATGAGGTTTAAATGTCATACATATTACTATTAATTAATACTTTATTTAATTGCATCTGCGTATTAATCTTTTTGTCACGTAATCCAAAATATTTGATAATATATGCAGCATATCGATGTCATTTTTTACTACCTCCGAAAGAAGGCCAAGTTACAAACATAAGAATAATATACATACACAACAGGCAATTGTTTGTACAAAGTTTACATCAATAATGCCTATGATAGGTATTGTCAACAACAATCGGAAGTTTCCCGAAATGAGGAATGCTTAATCAACATCATCAAAGGTTTTAGCATTCCGGTTAGCTTACCTTGGCATTTGATCGATGAAGTATACATCCCAATCAATTGTGATGATGAATTCCATTAGGTGTTGGTTGTCGTCGTTCTAAAAGAGAGACGCATCCGAGTTTATGACTCGATGTTGCAAAAGAGATGTTTTGGGCCATCGTCTGAGATACAAAAGCTGGATAAAATATTGCCTACTTATCTTGATATGAGTGGCTTTTTGGATCAAAAAGTTTGTACTAATTGGTCAACGATTGAAGCATACTAGGATAAAATGGCTAATCCATTTGATGCATAATATGTTGAAGGAATTGCTCAATAAACCATTGGTAGCCTATAAGTTTAAGTTTCATGATTTAGTTTCATTTCATAAATTTCACAACTCTTGCATGAACTGCAAGATATGGATTATCTATTTATTTATAACACAGGGATTACGGTCCTTTTGTTGCCGTCTATGCTGAGTATTTGAGCGATGGATTACAAGTACCATTTTATGGACTTGAAGCCGGATTACTCCGCAAATATATGCTACTCATTTATAGAAATACGGAGAAGCGAAAGCTCAGAAGTCATGCGCAACCAATGTTCAAGATCCACGATGACCAAAGCAGAATTCTGTATCACCGCATAAAGAACAACTTGTCCATATTGATTAGATCTTTATAGCTTAAGTCTGTCAATGTAATAACCTATCCTCCTTGGTTTAACTTGTTGATTTATTTGTAGAGTAGATCATTTGTACGCATAATGATTTTTTTTACATTTCATTTATTTGTTGAGTTATTTCATGTAATTTTCGAAGGCTTCAATTTATTTTGTATTGTCTATGAATATAATTTAATCCTTAGTTTTGAACATATTAATTGAAATGGAGTACTAGATTCAAATATCGCAATAGATAATACATTTGTTGCTACAACGACATATCTTATCAGACAGGTTTAGACATATGTTGTAACATGAGATGCAACATAAAGGTCATCTGCTGGAAATTATATAATAGGTCTTTCTACTTTTTTGATTTGCTTCAACAAATTACCGATCAGTTGTAACAGATAGATTATATGTTGCAACAGATCGTATATCTGTTGCGACAGAAAGACTGGGAATATCTGCATAACGCAACAGATGACCAACCTATTCCAATAGATAATCAATCTGTCACAACAGGTACTATATCTGTTACGACAGATATAAAATCTGTTGCATTATAAAAATTTAAGTTGGCCAGACATAAAAATTATTGCCACTACATGTAAAGTGAATTGTCTTGAAATGATAATTTGTTATCGTGTTCGTCTCTATCTTTGTACATGTTCTTTTTTATACACGGGCTCCAACCATTGAGTTAGTACCCCATATGCCCAGACCTATTGTATCTTTCCCACAATGGTGTCGCACACACCGATCGTTTGTGTGCCGGTCAGTAAACACTCATTGTATGCAAGCGAGTACGGCCCGCACACTGCACCGGTTGTATTTCTTGGGAGCTGGATGTTCTTATTTCAACCTTTAAAATCCCATGATTCGCCAAGACTTCAGCCGGCAAATGATCCATCTGCTTACTCTGCATCAATAACTTGGGCAATAACTTTAAGAGTGGCTGCATGTGGGTTAAAAACGTCTTCTCGCTGAAGATAGGTAAGTTGCAGTCATAAACCTTAATCTTTCCCTCATATAGTAGTATCTTAAAAATGAGAAAATGTGTGACTTCCACATTCATGATTGCAAGGATTCTCTTTACCTTGGTCCATCTCTTGTCGTATGGATATGACCTCTTCCCTCTAATATATTTAATCGTTTATTCATCCTATTAGAATGTAGAAACTAACTGATCAAATCCTGGGCCACTGGAATCAGCTATCTTACAGAGATTAGAGTACCTATCCTTGAAATTATTGTAGAAGTTGAGGTCCATTATCCTATCGGCAACATCATAAGCATCCGGGTACGCTAATTGCCTGCCCCTCATGAGGCAGAGAATTTCATCAACATACTGTGGTATAAGAACACAATTTTTAAATACGTTAGTAATTGTAAAGAATAAAAACACAGTTGAAAGAATTCAATGCAGAGGGTTCTCTGAATCAGTTCACAGATTACCCAGCCAACGCAACTTATGCAACAGATGTATTATGTTGCAACATAATATCAAATTGTTGCAACATATTACACATCTGCTGTGTAGATTATTCTTCATGGAGTAGATTGGAATGCTAGGTTAGTAAAAGTAAACTTATATTGTCCTCGTACCACACGCGCATATTTGTCATATTCGAGAAATCTTTAACAGCAAATGAATGCATGGTGTATTCTTTTTGAACCTTCATCTTCATGAATTCTTCTATTTCCTTCTTCTTCTCCTCCAAGTGTCGTGAATATGTCTACCTTCTTCGGTGGCCCTTGAACTTTAACAACTCTTACAGTGGGAGGAGTTGCAATTTTTGCTGATTTCAGAACAGAGAGAATTTGTTTAATTTTTTTTCTCTTCCTCCTAACCTCTACTGTAGGAGTGCATGGCTCCCTCACCTCGTTGGATGGTATGACACCCCTCCTAGATTTTAACTCCTCGGCAACTTCAACAATAGCCTTTAGCTTTTTAAGAAGTTTATCCTCTCTGTCCTTTCACACTTTACATTTACAATAAGAATATGAGAGTGGGGAGGGGTGTGAGGGACCACTATAAAGGTGGGAGAGATCGGTGTAGGGGTAAGAGAGAGGACCTGTGCAAGGGATATTTTCAAAAATATTTATTTTTTGTTGAGCAGCAATATGCTCATAATCACGACTGGCAGCAGCAGCAGCATCAGGATGTCTGCCACCATCACAAACAACTCCACCAGTAACACCACCAGAAGAAGAACCCAGATCTGTTGCAGTTTGAGGTTGGTCGTGAAGAGCTTTAATATTAGGCTGACCTTGCTTAACTGCTCTTCTTATGGATGTTGCTCCATCCAATTCCTTCTTCATTAACTCTACCATTGGGTTTTTTGGTATCAACAAGACCTAGAGTAAGAAAAGAAGACATCCTCAGCTCATCAATAGTAGGCACGATCCAAGGATGCACAACTTATAAAAAACAAGAGGAATTTAAATCATATAATAATAATTTACAGTCAGTTGGGTTACATGGGGTTTGGGTTACATAGATGTTAACACAACCAACTTATGCAACAGATGATCTATCTACCGCAACAGTTGATCTGTATGTTGAAATAGATTGATAATATATTGCATCAGATTACCCATCTCTTGTATAATTTGCATAGATGGGTAATATGTTCAGTAGGGTTTAGAGAACCAGAGCAAAAGATGGTTAATATGTTGTAAAATATAGATCATCTATCATAACAGATTACCATATGTTGCACCAATTGCAGTTGACAGGTAATCTATTGCAACAAATGACCTATCTGTCGCAACAGATGGAAGATGTGTTTTAATATCTTTCTTTGAGGCAAATTATTTTAGTTGAAAGAAGATGTACTGCATCATCTAGAGGGTTAAAGAGATCGGTCTTGTTAATATTTTTTTGCTGCTCTCTACTGCAGCCAACCTTCTAAGGATCCTTGGATGAGAAATCTTATCCGGGTAATCTTTGAAATGCTTTCGAAGGGGAGGAATGGCTTCACATGCCTAAGCCTAAAAATTGTAAACAGGAAGCAAGCAAAACAAAAGTCATAATTATATTCAAAATAGATAATGAATGAGTAAAAATAGTGATCAACCATGAAAGCCCAAGGAAAGCCGTATAATGTGGTCGTCTTTGGCTTTAGCTTTTTCAGTAAATGTTTGACAGACAAGTAGTAGTTGTCGTATCCCCAGGGATAATCATTGAATTTCCTAAAATCATCAGCAAGCGCCAAAAAATCATGTTCTATGACTTTCCTGACATCTCTTGCCAATAAAATGGAATAGACAAACCAAACTAAGCACAATTTCTCCCTATAGTGCTTTGGTATATCTTTATTCTTGAGATCCGTCATCAAATCCTCCACTCTGTAGCTAGGTCTAACAATGCACAACAACCCATCTTTTTTACCTTGCGTTTATTGGACCCTTTGTGGGGTGTTTTCTTAATGAGAGGTTCTTCTGGACGATCGCATCTCAAGCCTATTACTATGGCAAACTCTTTCAAGCCATAACAAACTGACATGCCATAGTAGTTGATTCAGACTTCATCCATCTTTTTTTGCCCTCTTTTAGACCTCCATCATCCCCTATATACTTGATCCTATGCTTGAGAAGGCCATATACCATGATCATTGGGAAACAGAGAGGGCGGGCCCCAGACAGCTCTAGAAAGTATGGAAAACAGCTCTTCTTAAAAAGTCCATCTATGTTTTCCTTCTTCATAATACTCTTAAGTTCGCTAAAAGGTTTCCCCAGCTGACATTTAATTACAACATCACGAAATACTGTGTTAGGATTACTCATCGGCATCGCAACTCGAAACCCGTCGATACTAATAGTTTTGACAAAATCATGCTGGGATTTTGATGTTATTTCATGCCCGATTGGTGAGAAGGAGTTATCACTTTCCTCAGCTTCATTTTTCCCTGACTGAGATTGTTCTGGAAGTTCCTCCGAATGTATCTGTAGTCTAGCCTTTTTTGTTGGGTTGTCAAAAGTTGATCCACTTTCAGTTTCTTTTCTTTTGGGAGACATCTTTTAACTACAAATAATAGAAAAATAAAAAATAAATTGAATTTAATATCTGCATAATTTTTTTCAAAAAGGTAAGACAAATTTCAATAAATTATTCTACGCCACATAACAAAAAAAATAATCTAACGGACAATCCATCAGTTGGAATAGATGAGGAATCTGTTTGAAAACCTATTAAATATCTCCCAACAGATATTCCACCTGTTGCAACAAATGAACAAATTTCAATAAATTATTCTACGCCACATTACAAAAAAATACTCCAACAGATAATCCATCAGTTGGAACAGATGGGGAATCTGTTTGAAGACCTATTCAATATCTCCCAGCAGATCTTCCACCCATTGCAACAGATGGACCACCACCACCACAACCGATGCCACCAAGACCACCACTAATGCCATCGACACCACTGCCAAAAAACACAAATACCACCAACAACAACAACAACCACCAACAATACCATAAATACCATCTAATAATACCACAATAGTCAACAAAACACTGAGAGAAAAGCTAGGATTTTCTCGGGTGCTTTATACTTTTTTAGCATCAAAACTTAAAATTGTTAACCCATTCTCGAAGATAATACAACTAAAAGTATTCTTTTTCATCATTAACTAAAAACCTTATTTTTTAGAATAAATAACAGTTGTAGAACTCTTCTCGAACTCTGTTACCTATGAAGACAGAGAAAATGATGGATACAAGCAGAAATGAAGTAAAAAAACAATTATATATGGTCGTAAATGGGAAGAAAATTGACCTGTTTTAAAGCGTTGAGCAATATGTTGAGTAGTTGTTGTTTGTATTATTGAGAGAGAGAGAAGAATGAGAACTTTAGATTTGAAATAAAAAGTTTTTCATGCAAATGGATGATTTGTATGGGTTGATTTATAATTTTAGAAAAGAATGAAAAGTTTTAAAATTGCTAATTTGGTCCGAATTGATCTTAATTAATTTTAAAAATTATAAAAGATATGATTTTTAAAACATTGAGTTGATGAGAACTCATTTCAACTCAGAGTGATCGATCGATGACTTGGGTCAGGATGAACGCAATACCAACGCCATGAAATTGCAAAGACTCGATTGGATTTGTAGTTGACCCTGTGAGCTCATTCATTCGTCCCTAGTTCCACCTAAATCAACTTAGGTACTATCACTATCCTAAAATTGAGTTGATGAGAACTCATTTCAACTCAGAGTGATCGATTGATGACTCAGGTCGGGATAAACGCAATACCAATGTCATACAATTGCAAAGACTCAATTGGATTTATAGTTGACCTTGTGAGCTCATTCATCCATTCATAGTTCCACCTAAATCAACTTAGGTAATATCACTATCCTAACATTAAGTTGATGAGAACTCATTTCAACTCAGAGTGATCGATCGATGAATCGGAATGAATGTAATACCAACACCATGCAATTGCAAAGACTCGATTGGATTTATAGTTAACCCTGTGAGCTCATTCATTTATCCCTAATTTCACCTAAATCAACTTAGGTACTATCACTATCCTAATATTGAGTTGATGAGAAATCATTTCAACTCAGAGTGATCGATCGATGACTCGGGTTGAAATAAACGTAATACCAATGCCATGCAATTGTAAAGACTTAATTAGATTTGTAGTTGACCCAATGAGCTTATTCATTCATCCCTAGTTCCATATAAATCAACTTAGGAACTATCACTATCCTAACATTGAGTTGATTAGAACTCATTTCAACTTAGAGCGATCGATCGACGACTCGGTTCGGGATGAACACAATACCAACCTCATGCAACTGCAAAGACTCGATTGGATTTGTAGTTGATTCATTCATCCCTAGTTACACCTAAATCAACTTAGGTACTATTATTATCCTAACATTGAGTTGATGAGAACTCATTTCTACTCAGAGTGATCGATCGATGACTCGAGTCGGGATGAACGCAATACCAATGTCATGCAATTGGAAAGACTTGATTAGATTTATAGTTGACCCTGTGAGCTCATTCATTCATCCCTAGTTCCACCTAAATCAACTTAGGTACTATCACAATCCTAAAATTTAGTTGATGAGAACCTATTTTAACTCAGAGTGATCGATCGATGACTCAAGTCGAAATGAATGCAATACCAACGCCATATAATTGCAAAGACTCGATTGGATTTGTAGTTGACCCTGTGAGATCATTCATTCATCCATAGTTCCACCTAAATCAACTTAGGTACTATCAATATCCAAAAATTGAGTTGATGATAACTCATTTCAACTCAGAGTGATCGATCAATGACTCAAGTTGGGATGAACGTAAGACCAATGCCATGCAATTGCAAAAACTCAATTGGATTTGTAGTTGACCCCGTGAGCTCATTCATTCATCCCTAGTTTCACCTAAATCAACTTAGGTACTATCACTATCCTAACATTGAGTTGACGAGAACTTATTTTAACTAAGAGTGATCGATCGATGACTCGGGTCAGGATGAACGCAATACCAACGCCATGCAATTGGAAAGACTCAATTGGATTTGTAGTTGACCCTGTGAGCTCATTCATTCATCCCTAGTTCCACCTAAATAAACTTAGATACTATCACTTTCCTTATATTGAATTGATGAGAACTTATTTCTACTCAGAGTGATCAATCGACAACTCGGGTTGGATGAACGCAATACCAATGCCATGCAATTGCAAAAACTCAATTGGATTTGTAGTTGACCATGTGAGCTCATTCATTCATACCTAGTTCCACCTAAATCAACTTAGGTACTATTACTATCCTAACATTGAGTTGATGAGAACTCATTTCAACTCAGAGTGATCGATCGATGACTCAGGTTGGGATGAACACAATACAATCCCATGCAATTGCAAAGACTCGATTGGATTTGTAGTTGACCCTATGACATCATTCATTCATCCCTAGTTCCACCTAAATAAACTTAGGTACTATCACTGTCCTTATATTGAATTGATGAGAACTTATTTCTACTCAGAGTGATCGATCGATAACTCGAGTTGGATGAACGCAATACCAATGCCATGCAATTGCAAAAACTCGATTGGATTTGTAGTTGACCCTGTGAGCTCATTCATTCATTTCTAGTTCCACCTAAATCAACTTAGGTACTATTATTATCCTAACATTGAGTTGATGAGAACTCATTTGAACTCAGAGTGATCGATCGATGACTCAGGTTGGGATGAACATAATACCAATCTCATGCAATTGCAAAGACTCGATTGGATTTGTAGTTGACCCTATGACCTCATTCATTCATCCCTAATTCCACCTAAATCAATTGTAATGAAATTTTTTGCAACAAACGACTGAGCTATTAAAAATTTTTAAATAGCTATTCATATCTGTTGCAATAGATAACATATATAATTTAATTATCAAATAGACATTTGCATCTATTGTGACAGATGATTGAGCTGTTGGAAATTTTTAAATATATATTTATATCTATTGTAACAGATGACATATCTGATTTAATTATCAAATGGATATTTGCATCTGTTGTGACAGATGACTGAGTTGTTGGAAATTTTCAAACAGATACTTATATCTATTGTAACAGATGACATATCTGATTTAATTAATTATTAAAGGGGCATTTTTATCTGTTGTCATAGATGACTGAGCTGTTGGGATTTTTAAATAGATATTGATAGCTGTTGTAACAGATGACTGAGGTGTTCGAATTTCTAAACAGATATTTATATATGTTGCAATAGATGACATATTTGTTTGAAAAAAAATTTCTCTTGTAATTTTAAAGCAAGCTTCTGTCCGAGTAGATAATATCAAGTAGTACTTACTACTAAAGACGGTAAAAAATATTTCTTGGATATCTCAAAAATGAGTTCATTGAGCAGTCTTGTCTTATCTTTTTAATGTCACTAGTCTTAGTCTTCCTCGTGCCCCTCAAATTATTAATGAAATTAATGAATATTAATTAATGAATATTAAAAATCCCCACGTCTACGTACATAATACATCTATAGAAATTATCACATCTCTCTTCCTTCAACTGCATCTTTTTCTTTCTCTCCTCTTTAGGGTTATCACAACTTTTTTTCTCTCTTTTCTCTTCTCTTATCATAAATATCCTTTCGAATCTAAATTGATCCATAACCTTACTCGACTAAAATTGTTGTTTTGATCCGTTTTTTGACATTTAGGTATGGTTCATTACTGCTCTTTCATTCTCGTTTTCTTCTTTGCAAGTTATTTACATCTATTTTTTTATTTAATTACTATTTACCTATATCATATTTATTAAAAAAATTGAAGGAAAATTTTAAGTGTTGAATAAATAAACCGAGAATTTTTATTACAATATACGAAAAAGTCATATGTTGGGAGAAGTTTAAAAACCTTGTTGGCATTATTATTTTTTTGTATGTATTTTGTTTGTTTCTTTATTGTTGATGCAATTATTTATGTTGGTGGTGGGGTTGGTGGGGTTGGAACTTGTGGTGTGGTGTTGTTAATGGTTCTGGAACAAAAGATATTGCTTCTTTGTTGTTGATGATGTTGTTGGAAAAAATATTATTGTTGATGTTTTTTATTTATAGTTTATGCTGTTGTTGATGTTGCAACAGATGGAGAAACTATTGGAACAAATCAAACTACCAAAAAGGCTAGTTTGATGTATTCCAACAGACTCCACATCTGTTGCAACATACTCCATATCGGTTGCAACAGACTCCATATCTGATGCAACAGACTCTATATCTGCTATAAAAGATGGATAAATGCTCTTTCTGTAACATCAATTTTTTTCCTCTTCTTTGTAGATATAAGGAACTTACAGTTGATCAACTTTTTTCGGACCATCACAAGAGACTGCAGTAAAGATGGGTTCGGCGGAATAAGTTGCATACAGATGGAACCACTTCATATGTGGGAGGTATGTATTACTGATAATGTTATCGTGGAAACACACATAGAGTGCTCTAATTTTGTGAATATTATTTTTACTGATTAGTCATAGATCATTCAAACAAGATGTCTACAATTCTACAGTTAAGTTTGGTAATTCTAAACTGATAAGGCTGAAGGACCATGAATATGGTTCTGATACCCTATTAAGATTTAATATCGGTTGTTTCTCATGTTTATTTATCAAGCATTGTGAAGAGATCTAGTTTTGGTGTCATTGTAATGAGATTCAATAGCGATTGGACTACTTTTAGGGTGCATTGGACCCTTAGAGGGCCTTCAAAGCTTAGCACTGCATCTAACAAGAATGGAAAATCAATATAGTTATTGCCCCAGCCTAAATTTATATAGTTGGGTTACTCAAGGTGATGATTATACGCCAGAAGGTGCGGTAGGAGAATGCCTTCAAGGGAAAATGGGTGGTTGATGGAATATTATATCATCTGAGAGCTAATTGAAGAAGAGACATAGGGTAGAAAGTAACTTCTAGTGAATCTAGCCGATGGAATTATCTTAAAAGATGTGGAATCTAAATCAAGTGCAAATATGAAAGTGTATCCGGTAATGGAATTTCATCTATTGTCTCTCTGAAAGAAAAATAATGCAGATGGACACTTTGCTAGGGAGCTTCGTGGTCGGGATTATCACCTAGATAGAAAATAGGAGAAGACCAACAAAGCAGCCTCACGGGCATCGAGGGTTGACATGATGTACAACAAGTCTAGAAAACTTACGCCAACAACAACTGTAGTTAAAATAAGGAATCTAAGCGAAGGCAGAAATTTTTGAATTTTAAATTTCATCCCATGCCTTCTTGTTTGTGTTTTCAATCAGGTCCACTACCGTTAACCTGATCGGAACCACAAATGGTATTGAGAGGCAAATTGAGTATCATTGTTTCCTTAGCAATATGGATATAATTGATTGTCTTTTCTTACCTTAGCATGCTTTCAACATTCCTTGGAGAAGATCAGATGCTTGCTGTCATATGTGAATCCTGATAATTTTTAATCTTGTCTCCATCTTGCTGATTCTGTATTCAAGCTGGTCGTTGTCGTCTTCGAAGTTGGTCAAGAGTTCCTCATCTCTTATGAGCTCGATCAGGGACATCACATTCAAAGTTATGGCATTTTAGGTGCCTTTCAGAATATTTTCTTCAGAAGCCTTAAAGGATACATGGAGGGTCGTTGTGTTTGTTTTAGGTCTAAATGTATTGATGCACACTGAAGATGTGATCCCAACAGTTGAACAACATACTTTTATCAAACGTTTCTCAATGCATCTTGCTCAACTAATTTGATAAATTAATAAGCACGAAGTTATGTAGCGTATGATCTAAACTGACTCTACCAAGCCTATCAAACGTTACGTAACTCCAGGCTCATTACCCTATAAAAAATATGACCGAGTTAGTGCACAAATCAAACGAGCTTAATCTCTCAGCCTTTCTACTGATTGGTCTTCTCCAATATAGATAAAAAGATATCTGTTATGCAAAAGTCTACACCGTCGCCAGACATGCTTGCCAAGGAGTAATTCTTCAGAAGGCATTAACAATAATCTCTCAATATCAAGTGATATTGAGAGATTCCTAGTCATGACTTCCCAAGACTTTCGCTACGGCAAGAATTTTTATTGATGACAAGATATCTGCCATGCAAAAGTCTACACCAGATGGGTACTTATGTTGGATTCATGATCGGGGTTCTATCCATTGTCATCTGGTGTAGACTTTCCCATGGTGGATATCTTGTCATCAACAAAATTTTTTGCCGTTGTGAAAGTCTTGGGAAGTCATGACTAGGAATCTCTCAATATCACTTGATATTGAGAGATTTTTTTTGATGCCTTCTGAAGAATTGCTCTCTGACAAGTATGTCTGGCGATGGTGTAGATTTTGCATAGCAGATATCTTGTTATCTATATTAGAGAAGAGTGACTAGCATAAAGGTTGACAGATTGAGCTTGTTTGATTTGTGCACTAACTCAGTCATATTTTTTTGATAGGGTAATGAGCTTGGAGTTACGTAAAATTTGATAGGCTTGGTAAAGTCGGTTTAGATCATACGCTACGTCACTCTTTGCTTATTAGTTTATGAAATTGGTTGAGCAATATGTATTGAGCAACGCTCGATAAAAGTGTGTTGTTCAACTGTTGGGACCACATCTTCAACGTGTATCAACACATTTTGACCTAAAACAAACACAACGACCCTCCATGTATCCTTTAAGGCTTCTGAAGAAAGTGTTCTGAAGGGCACCTAAAATGTCACAACTTTGAAGGTGGTGTCCCTGATCGAGCTCATAAGAGATAAGAAACTTTTGACCAACTTCAAAGATAGCAACGACCACCAGCTTGAATACAGAATCAGCAAACTGGAGGCAAGCTTGAAAATTATCAAGATTCACATACTACAGCAAGCATCTGATCTCCTCTAAGAAATGTTAAAAGCATGCTAAGTCAAGAAAACACAATCAATTTTAACCATATTGCTAAGGATTCAATGATACTCAATTTGTCTTTCAATCTCGTTTGTGGTTCCGATCAGGTCAACGGCAGTAAACCTGATCTAAAATACAAACAAGAAGGCATGGGATGAAATTTAAAATTCATAAATTACCGTCTTCGCTTAGATTCCTTATTTTAACTGCAGTTGCTGTTGGCGTAAGTTTTCTAGACTTGTTGTTTATCATTTCAACCCTTGATGCCCGTGAGGCTTCTTTGTTGGTCTTCTTTTATTTTCTATCTAGGTGATAATCCCAACCAGGCAGCTCCCTAGCAAAGTGTCCATCTACATTAGTTTTTTCAGAGAGACAGTAGACGCAATTACATTATCGGATACACTTTCATATTTGCACTTGATTCAGATTTCACATCTTTTATGATAATTCCATCGGCCAGATTCACTAGAAGTTACTTTCTACCCTATGTCTCTTCTTCAATTAGCTCTTAGATGATATAGTCTTCCATCAACCACCCATTTTCCCTCGAAGGCATTCTCCTACCACACCTTCTGGCATATAATCACCACCCCGAGCGAGCAACCTAACCATATAAATTTGGGCTAAGGGAATTTCTATTGGTTCTTCGTTCTTGTTTGATGTAGTGCGAGGCTTCGAAGGAGTTCTTAGAGTCCAATGCACACTTAAAGTTAAGTCCAATCGTTATTGGTTCTCTGTAATGACAACAAATATTGATCCCTTCTCAAAACTTGACACGCATAAACACAAGCAACAACCATCAGTAATTCATAACAGGGTATCTGCACCATCTTCATGAGATCCTCAGCCTTATCTATTTTGAACCCATCAAACTTAATGGTACAATGCAGGATCTTGTTTGAATGATCAGTGCCTAATCGGTTAAAGACTGCATCCACAAAAATATTATACTTTTTGTGTGTTATCCCAGTGACCTTATCAGTAATACATACTTAACTCCCATACATATAATAGTGGATTCATCTGCATGCACCTTATTCTTCTTAGCCCATCTATGGCTTAAATTAAATAAATAGGTGACTAGCTAGTTGCAACAGATGCCACATCTGTTTATATTGTAAAACAATTGGAGACATCTGTTATGATAGATGATCAACCTATTGCAACATATGACATATCTGTTAGAGAAATCAAACAGATATATACATTTGTTGCAAAAGATTGCCAGTATGTTGTAAGTTATCTAACAGAAGGAATATATTTTGCAACAAATTATGCATCTGTTAGATTTATTTTAAAGTAATTTTCTTTTCTTTTCGAGATACAATAATTTATAAATAGGTCCCTCCTTACAAATATGGATGATCTAGATTCGTACAAGAATATTCATATCAAGTCCTTGCGTGAACTTCAAAGGCAGTTTGATGAACTCCAGAGAAATTTGACTGACTTCAGAGCAAGGCTGAGGAGCAAGGTTGCCGAATGAAAAATGTCTGATTGACAATAATAATAATAATAGTAATAATAATTAGGTAATGTTTTTTATTTTAGCATATGTATTTTCCTCCTTTTGTATATCAGATTTACCCAAGGGATTCAAAAATTTATGTTTCATTTAGTGATCGATTTTAAAATTTTAATTCTTATTTAGTATTTAATAATCATTCTGTTTATTCCTTGCTCTCAACATGTCGACGGTTGGTGGTAGGGATTGAGCAATTTGTGTCAATAGAGGTTAATCTGATGCGATAGATCGATCATATGTTGCACCAGGCGGTTATTAATAAAAAAGAGTTATTGTTGTTATTGAGAGGGTGAAAAGACATGACTTTCTGATTATTTAATATGAAAAATATTTTGTAAATAAATAATAAGAAAATAAATGATAAATACAATTTATAACTGTAAAAGAACGATTATTTAATTTTAATAATTGATCGTGACTTTTCATCATTTTTGTTTTTGAATTTATTTTTTAAAATTATTTATTATATAATTAAAAAAAGTCACAATATTGGATTAATCAACTTATATGATGATTGTTAAGAAAAACAAGGTGAAGGTCATGACATTTTGTCTAAAACAAAAACACATACATTCAACAGTGTTGCTGATGCATAAAATTCCCTAGCTGTTACGACTGATGTATCAGCTGTTAATAGAAATCAAAAAAGATATTAATATAGAACGTCTATTTGTTGCTCCAGATGGTATATCTGTTGCAACTGATGGTTTATGAGATTCAACAGATATACAATCTGTTGCCAGAAAATAAAAATGGTTATTATTTTACTAAGGAATTTGAAAAGATATTTTTTTTAATTTATAAAATAAAAAAGTCAGCAAATTTGTATTAATGATATGATGATAGTTTTTTTTTTCAAAGTAGATTATATGTTGTAACAAATATATTACCTGATGCAACAGGTTCACTATTATTGTAATAGATGATATATCTGTTATCACAGATGATTTATTTGATGCAACCGATATAGAATCTGTTGTCACAACTCAATAAAAACGATTCTTGGAAAGAACTAATTAATAATAATCTGAAAAGTCATGACTTATCACAATATTTCTTAATTTAATTAAGTCATTACTTTTCATAGTAATAAAAAATATAATTAATAAATGGAGGTGAATAGTTAGATTATATGTTGCAATAGATAGGCTATCTGATGCAACAGATTTTATATTTGTTGCAACAGATGATATATCTGTTGTCACAGATGTGTTATCTGATCCAACGATATAGAATCTGTTGCCACAACTCAATAAAAATGGTTCTTGAAAAGAACTAATTAATAATAATAATCTGAAAAGTCATGACTTATCACAATATTTATTTTCTTAATCTAATAAAAAATGTAATTAATGAATAAAGGTGAACAGTCACGCCTTTTTGCCTCTCATTCAAATTTAATCCTCTATAAATAGGTCCCTCTTTACTAAATCATTCATTCAACTACACTCTATTTATTTATTTCATCTCGTCTTTCATATTACACTTTAGAAGATTATGGCAGACCCAGTATGGGACGCTGTTTTTCTTCAAGACTCCATGAATGAACTTCGAAATCAAGTTCGTGACCTGCAATGGGAACTGGGAGGAGTTAGAGCGAGAATGCTCCGCAAGATACGCAGGTTGAGGAGGGCCTTGCTACTTCCGGTTGAAGATTGGCCGACTGGCAATGATGATGATGATGATGATGATAATAATAATAATAATAATAATAATAATAATAATAATAATAATAATAATAATAATTAGATTATTATTTTTCTTTTAGTCTATTATATGTATTTTTATTTATTTTTGTTTAATAAAAAAATTATGTTTGATCTTTGACGTTTTAATCTACATTTAATTTTTATTCTGTCTATTATCTTCTCAACAAACATGTCGATGATTCGACGTAAAAAGAAATAATTTAGAATCCAGTAGCAATAGCAAAATTTATCTGTTGAATTTATGGCAGAGGCTGATGTGTTGTTCAAAACAGATTACTCTAATGTTGCAACAGATAAGAAGTTTGATGCAACAGATAAATAGTCTGTTTCAACAGATGACTAGTTTGTTGTTTCGCTCTGACGTTTTAATTCGTACTCCCTCCGTCTCAAATTACTCGCCCTAAATTGAGATGCCACATTGATTAAGAAAAATAATTAATAACATGTCTAGTTTACCATAACCCACTGATTAGTTGGTGTCACAGTAGACGTGTCTGAAATAACCATTGTTTATTATTCAATCAAAATTTTATAAGAGAAGAAAGCTTTTAACGTCAGTCAGCGTATAGTCCCCCTATTAAATGATGTTTTCATTTTAATTTGAAGAAAAAATGACTAATGCAAAGGGTAAAATATGGATTTTTTTAAATTTTTTTCTTGATTAATGAAAAAGACAAGTAATATGAGAAATCGAATTAGGAAATTTGAGACGGGTAATTGAACGTAAGAAATAATTGAATCCAGTAGCAATAGCAAGAGTTGAAACATATTGGTTATATGTTGGGTTTGTGGCAGGGGCTGATTTGTGTTGTTCTAAATAGATTAATCATTCGTTGCAACAGATAATTAGTCTGGTGCAATAGATAAATATTCTGATGCAACAGATAATACGTCTGATGTAACAGATAATACGTCTGATGCAACAGATAACAGTCTGATGCAACAGATAAATCTTCTGATGCAACAGATTACTCATCTGATGCACCAGATGATTGATTGTTTAAATTGTGGTAATTTATGTTGGATTCATGATCGGGGGTTCTATCCATTGTTGGAAAAACAGAAGTGTACCCAGATGACAAATACGAATAAAAATCATAATTTTACTTACCAAAGTCACCTATGAAGTAATGCCAAAGTGAAAAGTGATGTAGTAAATAAAATTTGACCTAAAAAATTGGTCAGATAGCACCAATAGCATTGTACCAACAACAACAACAACAACAACAAATGGTCGATAATAAGAAAATGAATATGATAATGAAGTAGAAGATGATGATAATAAAGCAGAAGATGATGAATAAAGCAGAAGAAATAATGAACAACAAAAATCGCTAAGAGAGAGAAAACAACAATGGATAAGAAGAGAGAGAAAGACGTCTTTTCCCCTCCATTTTCCGTTATTTTAGGTAAACATTGGGATCAAAATATAAATTTAAAAACTTGTGGGTTATTTTCAAACTTCCCCAACTTTCTTAATCCATAATAAAGTAATTTTCACCTACAACTAATAATTAAGACTTGTGTCACCTACACCTCATTTTAAAACTCTTTTGTCACCTGTGGCCCAAAACTCCAAGTTTGTTACTGTAATTTATTTTTCTCTAACATAAAGTTCAACCATGAAGGTCATGATGACCTAACTCAAAAATTCAATATCACGATCCTTTTAATTCCTTGTCCCCTCATGATTTTCTTTTTCATTTACTCCAAAAAATTGTTTTGATGCAGCTTTACAAAGAGTGAAAATTATGAAGAAAAAATAAGTAATCGTATCCTTTAGTAATTTTACCATAAAGTATTCTAACTACTAAAAATGACAATATTATTTAACTCCATTAACATTTTTACTTTTCTTCCGTATAAACTAACCAATTTACAAAAAAATCAACCCTATTAAATCATCAAAGCATTCTCCCTACTATTTTTTTTCTAAAGTAACAATAGACTCCAATCCTTTTTATGTATATTTTGTATATCAAAAGAGTAGGGTGTGTTTGTTATGATGGAAAATATTTTGCATGGAAAATATTTTTCTAGAATTTTTTTTTGCTGGAAAACAAGTTGGTTTTCTATTTATTTTCTCATGTTTGGTTGGTAAGTGAAAAATATTTTTCGAAAAATATTTTATGGTGTTTGGTTAGTGAGTAGAAAATATTTTTCAGAAAAATATTTTCTAGTGTTTAGTTGCTGAGTGAAAAAATATTTTTAAAAAAATACTACTAACTGTAATACCCCAAACTTTCTTTGAGTCAAATCTAGTCTCCAGAAGAGTTAGTGATGATTTCCTAAATAATTAATATTTAAATCAAATTGAATTTCCCCAATTTCGACTCTTCATCATGTTGAAAATTGAATTAGCTTTCCAACGATACCAATTTCATCTAAATCCGGTATCGGAGTAAAAAGTTATGGACGTTTTACAGAGAACTATTGGAACTGCCCAGAAGCGACGGTCAGGCCGACGGACCGTCGCCCAAGCCGTCGCGACTAAGGCAGTGAACCCGTCTTCTGACCAAGTGCGACAGTTAGGACCAACGTTCCATTGATCTAGCGATAGACCATTGCCCAAATCGTCGCAGACGAGATAGGAAGTTCAGGTTCTAGCCAAGTACGACGGTCAGGACCGACGAATCGCCGAGCTAGCGACGGATCGTCGATCTACCGACGGACCGTCGCCCAAACTATCGCAGATGCGGCAGAAAGCTTAGGTTCTGGCCAAGTGCGATTGTCAGGACTGACAGATCGTCGAGCCAGCGACGGACCGTCGCTCAAACCGTTGCCACTTTCGATCAATGATTTTAAGCCGTTTTTAAAAAGGTATTTGGGTCTTTTTCCACCCGTTTTAACCCCTAATTATACCAGACCAAAACTTATAACTTTATTATTCATCTATAACACCAAATTAGGGTTTGTCTCAAAGATCAATCCCCAAGAACAAGAAATCCTAGGTGTTTAATTTCAAGTCAAGAATTCAAGCTTTCCTCCACCAATCTTCAAGAAATTATCCACCCAGGTATGTCAAGTGTTGATTCATGGGTTCCTTTCACCCATGAAGCTCAAGAAACCCTATTTGAAATATAAACTTTGGATTTCATGGTATGAATTAAATTATATCCATGTTTATGTTGTTGTTTGATTTCCAAGTTGAAGTCTTTAATGACTATCATGAAAATATGTTAGTATGTGGTTGAAATTCTTGCATTGGAAGTGTAAAATGTTGTCATGATGTATTATTTCAATATTCATGTCTAAGCCTAAATATATGCATGCAAGGTATTTGATAAAATGCCTAAGAGAATAGAAATTATGCCTTATGACTCATTTGTGACAAAAACTGATGAATCCATGTTTCTCCCTTATATTCCATATGACTCTCACGTTATTGTTATGCTTTGTAATGGATTGACGTAATGCTCAGAAGATTAGGCTTATGAAATTGTGATATGTTTACATGCATTTCTATTCATGTGTAACCTTATAGCATGCGAATACTTCATGAAAATCCCCAATGATTACACTATGAATTATTGACTATGGTCATCTATCAAAAAGTGTCATGTCTTATCAGTTTCTTGCTATCGAGTCCTGAGGATACTTGTACCCAAAAATTTAGTTGTGTGCCTAGAGCCAGTGTCATGTTTTCTAGATACTCTCAGTCAAGCCATGATTCATAGAACTCAGTTACTCATGTGACTCAGGAAAACTCAGTAAACTCAATAATCTTAGAAATCTCAGAAATTCAGCAATCTCAGTAGTATTCCGTCAGTCAGCGGAACTCAATGAACCTAGTCTAGTTCAGTTAAGTTAATTATGTTTAGTGTCTATTCAGATGGGAGTAAGATTCAGCACCGAGTAAGCCCAAGGATGGGAACTCATCTGCTATTAGAGGGTGTGATTCTTAGAAGCAATCCTTGCACTCCAGAACTATGTAGCCAGTGTAGGTTGAG
The DNA here is from genome assembly GCF_002878395.1 of Capsicum annuum. Classification (NCBI taxonomy): domain Eukaryota; kingdom Viridiplantae; phylum Streptophyta; class Magnoliopsida; order Solanales; family Solanaceae; genus Capsicum; species Capsicum annuum. The sequence goes on along the minus strand of NC_061113.1, from coordinate 34,438,372 downwards.
ACATCAAACCTGTTAGTTGAGGGTAGATGAGGTGGCTTAACCTGTTATATGAGGGTCCTACCGTTCTCCTTAGGGTACATGTTAGATGAGAGATTACTCATAGCTTGTCCTTACCAGTGGGGCGGTATTGACACCCTTCTAATTGGGGTTACAGATTGGATCCAAATTAATTATATTATCTTATTTGGGGCATGTCGGTTAGATGACTACATCCCACAGTTACAGTCTCAGTCTCAGTAATAGAACTCAAATAGTTCTACAGAATTTAGGACTTTCAGATACAGTCACCCAACTCTGTACGGAACTCAACTAGTTCCACCAGAAACAGGACTGTCAGACACAATCATTTAGATAATAGTATATCAGTTATACAAAACTTATGTTATCAGTATTCAGATTCAGTGATGTCATGATCTCAGTTACAATTCAAGTATTCATGTATGTATTCTCACTTTCATGTTATTCAGTCCGTTAGTATTGTTCATGCATATAAACCCCTTGCATTCAACCTACCTCACTTGCATACCAGTACATTCAATCGTACTGATGCATTTGCGCTATGGTGTTTTATACCATAGGTTTCGAAGCACAAGCTCCAGAGCATCCTTAGTAGGTCAGACATTCAGCAGCCAGACAAGCAATGAGTTCTCATAATTCGAGGATAGCATGATTATTTTATTATGTTACTATTTCAGTAGTCCAGAGTTAGTTGGGGACACGTCCCATCAACTCCACAGTTCTTAGACAGTTTAGAGGCTTTCAGACTAGCATGTTCAGATAGTTATTTCAGTTATTTTTGTATTGATATACCGTATTTTTCAGATGTTATGTTTTATCAGACATTTGAACCTTATGGCCTTTCAGCCTTTTTCCGTATTTATACAGTATGTTATGCAATGCTCAGGTACAGATATCAGTCATGGGTTAGCTTTTGGTCCTTCGGAGTCATGAGCACCGTGTAGCGTTCCAGGTACCAGATTCGGGGTGTTACACTAACTGTAAACTACTATATCACTACCTCTATCAACTCAACAACTTGTAAGAATTAATTTAAGCATAGCAAATAATATCAATATCGACTACTAAAATATTACAAGTCCCTAAAATTTAAGCAACTACCAATTAGCAAATATAGGAGACACTTTTCAATATTTTGTCAGGACAATTAATAGAAATACAACGGAACGACAAGCTTATTCAACAAACAAGCTACATCGATGACAAAATGAAATATGCAATTAGCAAAAGGTGCATAGGTAAGTCTTCCTCTATGCATATGGAAATAACAATACATTCAATGAACATTGGGAAAAGGAAAAATTTTCCTTTTCCTTATTTTTTATTTCAAGCAGTGAAAAATTAAAACAAAGTACTGTGAAAAATAAATTTAAGTAATGTGAAAATTTTGAGTAATGTAAATATGAGTATTGTAGGGGTGGAGAAGAGGGGTGGGGACAGAGCAAAAGTCACATTTTTCATTTTCTGGAAAATGACTTTCTTCAATACACAAGGGAAGTCATTTTCCCTCAAATAGAGGAAAATGAGTTCTTTTGAAAAATATTTTCTTTATAGTTTACTCTGGCATATACCAGAGTAATTAAGGATATGTATGATGGAGCGAAAACCCAGGTGAGGACGGCGGGAGGAGACTCAGAGCATTTCACTGTCCTGACAGGATTGCACCAGGGATCTACTCTTAGTCCCTTTTTGTTTGCGTTGGTGATGGATGTGTTGACACGGCGCATTCAAGGGGAGGTGCCGTGGTGTATGCTTTTTGCAGACGATGTAGTGCTGATAGATGAGACTCGAGGGGGTATGAATGAAAAATTAGAGGTGTGGAGGCAAACTCTTGAGTCTAAAGGGTTCAGGGTGAGCAGAAGCAAGACAGAGTATGTGGAATGCAAGTTTAATGACGTGAGGCGGGAGAATGAGGTAGTAGTGAAGCTGGAAGCACAGGAGGTATGTAAGAGGGATAAGTTCAAGTATCTTGGGTCCGTGATCCAGAGTAACGGTGAGATTGACGAGGATGTCTCGCATCGTATTGGGGCGGGATGGATGAAGTGGAAACTCGCGTCGGGGGTGTTGTGTGATGAGAAGGTGCCGCCCAAGCTTAAAGGCAAATTCTACAGGGTGGTAGTCCGGCCGGCCTTGTTGTATGGAGCGGAGTGTTGGCCAGTTAAGAACTCCCACATCCAGAAAATGAAGGTGGCAGAAATGCGGATGTTGCGCTGGATGTGTGGACTGACTAGAGGGGATAGAGTTCGGAATGAGACTATCTGGGAGAAGGTTGGTGTGACTTCAGTGGAGTGCAAGATGCGGGAAGCACAATTGAGATGGTTCGGACACGTGAAGAGGAGGGGCATGGATGCCTCGGTCCGTAGGTGCGAGAGGCTAGCGTTGGATGGTTTTAGGCGGGGTAGGGGTAGGCCGAAGAAGTACTGGGGCGAGGTGATTAGACGGGACATGGAACAGTTACAGCTCACTGAGGACATGACCCTAGATAGGAAGGTCTGGAGGGCGCGAATTTCGACAGAGGATTAGGGCCAGTTTGGGTCGCTAGTGTAGGGAAATACTTGGAGGGGGTTTTATTCCTGTTATGATTCCGTCTTCCGTGTGCTTTCCTTTGCTTTCCTCTGTTTTATATTACTTATGGGTGCCGTATTTATGTTATGTAAGCTGCTCCTGTGCTTTTTTATGTGTTTGTGTGGTATCTCGTGGCTTGAGCCGGGGGTCTATCGGAAACAGCCTTTCTACTTCATCAGAGGTAGAGGTATGGACTGCGTACATCTTACCCCCCAGACCCCACTAGGTGGGAATACACTGGGTTTGTTGTTGTTGTTGTTGTAGTTTACTATAACCAAACAAAGAAAAATAATTTTTTTTTTCAGAAAACATTTTCCATGTACCAAACACACCCAAATGTGACCTTTATGCTAGATTCCTAATTCGGGTCCTAATTCAACAATATTCGGCCCAATATATTATCCACTACTTCCCCTTTCCCTTTAAACGCTAAAACTTGTATTCACTCTCTCCCAAGTCTAGTGTAACTCTCATTGTTTCTCCGGCGAAATTTACTGGTAACGGGTACGCCTCCTTCATTTTCCGGTGAAATTGACCGGCACTTAAACCCTAATTCCGATTGTTCTGAAATTGTTTTATCTGGATTTTGTTATATACTTCATGTAATTTATAAACCCTTGTGGTTCGGTCTTTCCTCGAATCCCGGGAACAGTGAACTAGTAATGTGTTTTTAACATCGTCGTTTGCTTAATGAGGCTTCATTTCTGATTTATCATTAGCTAATATTTAATTTCCCGATTTATCAGTAATTGTGCAAAAAAAAAAAAGAAAGAAAACCCTCTTTGTTGGTCCTAACGGAGACAAAACACTAGGTTTTTTCTTCCTATATATCTCAGCTTTGGTGGATAGAGTTACCTGGTATCTGTTGGTGGTGGGAGGTGGGAGGTATCTTATGGAATTAGTTGAGGTGCGGGCAAGCTGGAACGGACACCACGGGTTATTAGAAAAATAGAAGAACTATCTTTGTTGCCCTTCGGAGAGATTTATGAACTTGTAGAGTAGGCCCTAAATTGTTGAATTAAAGTGTATATTCGATCGATTTTCTTCTTTCTATCAATGTTTTCAGAATTTTTATGCTAAAGTTAAGCTCTGGTTGGCAGCAAGAGTAAAGAGAATAGGGAAATTCAACTTGATATGGGGTATTTATCTTGTTCGTGTTTGGTGACGGAACTTAAGATAGAGAAATCCCTTTGTTCGGACTTAGGTTTATGGGATTGTTATAAGGTCCCATGCCCCCTCCTATTTGTTCAAGGTCGAGAGTGTGTTTTGTGTGTGTGTGTGTGGGGGGGGGGGGTTGCTGATTCGATGCTGGACTGGAAGTGAAAATACTGTAAAAATGGGTTATTTCTTGAGTACTCTTTTGTAAATATTCCCTGATGTCAGTAAACCATGGTTTCCCGTTCATGACCTCCATTTGACTTGGGGCGTCAGGAACATTCTTAGAGATTTATGAACTTGTAGAGTAGGCCCTAAGCTGTTGAAGCAAGTGTATATTCGGTCAAATTCTTCTTTTTTGCAATGTTTTGAGAAGTTTTATGCTACAGTTAATTAAGCTCTGGTTGGAAGCAAGAACAAAGAGAATAGGAAAGTTCATCTTGATATGGGGTAGTTATCTTGTTTGTGTTCGGTGTCTTTTAGGTAGAGAAAGTCCTTTGTTCGGACATAGGTTTATGGGATTGTTACAAGATCGCATATCCACTCCTATTTGTTCAGGGTTTTTTTTTGAGGGGGGGGGGGGACTCTGATCCGATGACGGAACTGGAAGTGAAAATACCGTAAAAATGGCTTCTTTCTTTGAGGTATCTTTTTTAGATATTCTCTGATGTCAGTAAACCATGGTTTATTGTTGGGTGCACTCCATTTGACTCGGGGCATAGGACCCCTTTAACAGAAACCTCGAAAGAAAGAAAAGGATAGAAAGGGAAGAGTACAACGGGGGTGAATTAGGTGTGTAACTTATGGTGCAAGTGAACACGTGGTGTTTCTGTAAAACTAGATATTTTGTATATACGTTTAGAATTGATCTAATATTACCTTCTGATACTCATGCTATGAAAAGGTTTGGTGGTGCACTTGATTGAAAGCCAAATTATTTACCTGGAGGTACAAGGATCAATTCCCACTTGATGCATTTTTTTTTCTTGTATTCTTTATTATCCAGCGGTGTGCCACCCCTTGTTTGTTCTTTGCTTTTATGTTTTTTATTATATTTGTTATCTGTCCTGAGCCGGGGGTCTATCGGAAACAGCCTCTCTACTTCATCCGAGGTAATGGTATGGACTGCGTACACTCTACCCTCACCAGACCCCACTTTGTGGAAATACACTAGGTATGTTGTTGTTGTTGTTTCTCCAGTAGTGGACTGGTCCCATCTTCTGGAAATTCTAGATTTGCCTAGGGTTTTGTGTAGACCAGGCACAAATCATGCCAAAGAAAATCTTTCTTCCATCTCGACTTCAAGTACTTCAATCATACAAAATCATTCCAAAATGTCTGAATACATTTCCGATCGGAGTGACCATTAGAAAACTTAGGGACCTTTGATATCCACTGATTATGCATGCCATGGTTTGTTTTTGATGATCCCATAGGTGTCTTGCTCATTAACTAATGTTGAATTTTGTGGGAGATTAGATCTCCTTAAAGCCCTGACTGAAACGGTCCTTACGTTATTATTCCTTTGGAAGTGCGATTGCATAAATGCATAGTTACTCCTTTTTAATTGAAGAAATGTACATACTTAACCATAAGCACATATGCATTTTAACTGAGCACCGCTTTGTCAGGAAAATGTGGAAAAAGATAGATACCAAAAGTATCATATGAGGTAGCATGTTGATAGCTGGTTATTCCTTATCCATTTGAAAGAGTAGGGTACTTATGTTTTATGAACTTGGTGGTTTTATTAGAGATAGTTAAGAGCAGTGTTTCGGACGGCGAAAGGCGACAAGGCCCCGCCTCACCACGTGGCAAGGCGAGCGGCGAGGCGAGCGCCTTTTGAATGTGCGGCGACAATTAATATAAAAAATTAAAATAACATATATATGATCAAAATTTCAATAACACGGAAATATTTCAAGTCAAGAATTAAAAATATATAGTATATAGATACTAAAAGTGTAGAACTTAAATGACTCAACAATTGAAATTGAAAGTTGTTAATGATCAAATAATTTAATTAGTATATTAATAGTACCATCATGCTATGTTAATTCTACAATCTACATAAGTTAGTAAAAAAAATTACATAATGTTATAAGAAAAAGAAGAAGTATATTACTATTACCACTGGTTATGTATATTAATATAATAAGTATATTAAAAAAATTACATAAGAAGTATATTAATAGTCCCACTGGTTATAACAGTAAAACTATTAATAACAATACCAAAATAGAAGAAAATGTTCACTGTTACAAGTTCACTGTTACAGAGTTGCTGGCCGCCGGAAAATAGAAGAAAAAGAAGATAAAAAGAGGAAGAAAAAAAAATAACAATACCAAAAGACATATTCAGTCGCTGGATTAAGAAGAAGAAGAAGAAGAAAGAAATTAGAAATCATTGCTTACCGGAGTTTCGGAAGTCACCGGAGCTCATTGCCGGTCGCCGGAATCAAACTTATGAGGTGAATGGTAGCAGCCGCAGTCACCAATTTGTAAGTTGGTAGTGTTAAAATGTGTAAATAAACCCTAAAATTAGCTTATATACCTAAAACCCTAATTTTTTAAAACACAATTAAAAGGCGTCGCCTTTCTCGCCACATCGCCTTGCCACATCGCCTTTCTCGCAAAAGCGTCGCCTTTTGATTTTCGCCTTGCCATGGACTGAAGAGGTGACATAGGCTAACCTCGCCATTCGCCATTGGCGACTAGGCGCTCGCCTTTTACAACACTGGTTAAGAGATAACACTTTTTTGCACCCATGAGTGTGATCTAGCGGTTGATGAAGTTATAATAAAAGTCATGGAGAGTAGGATTCGGATTCAACTAGAGGAAAAAAAAAAGCTACATAATTGATTTTCTCCCATCTCCCTAACTTTAATGGGTAGGGTTACCCATGACCTGTGCTACTTGATATGATGCAGCCACCTAGTATAAAGGTAAACGTATGCGGAAGTTGGCTGGACATAAAAGAGAGATCGCGATCCTGCAAGAATCAACTTAAAAAGACATTTTGTAGAATTATACAAAGGTCATTTGCAGGTAGATTCTAATAAAAAGTGTTGATTGTTGAAACTGGAATGCAGAATTGAGGCATCTACATCAGTAAATTCAGAAGCATTCTGGTCCTTGTAGGCTTGAATGTTCTTCATAATAGACTTGATATTTTTTTTTAAATAGAAATTTTACAATGTCTGTCACTCCACCCCAACAGTCTCTTAACTTCTAATTAGCAAAAGTATTTGGTTATTGTGAAATCTTTTCCTGGGGAGTTCGTCTTTCATGCTTATAGTTCTTTTTTGTACTGAAATAACTAGCAGGAACGAGTATGACTGCCAAGAAAAACAAGAAAAAGAGGAACAATGCGGCTGCTTCTAGTTCTGGAGGAGTACCTCAAGACAATAAAACCCCGAAGGAACTAAAGGCTAAAGGTAAACTTGCAAAAAAGTCCCCCAACTTAAAGTCTGCACAGATGAAAGAAGCTGAGGCCACTCCACAATCTCAATCCAGAAACAAGGTGAAGAACGTAAAAGATGGCAACAAAGGAAATAATGCTGAGGCCACTCCACATTCTCAATTCAGAAACAAGGAGAAGAACATAAAAGATGGCAATCAAGGAAATAATGCCGAGGCCACTCCTCGTTCTCAATCCAGAAACAAGGAGAAGAACTTAAAAGATGGCAACCAAGGAAATATTTTGGATAAAAAAGATGCTAGGAAGTCCCTAAACATAAGCAGTGGAAACAAAGGAAAGGGAAGTACAGGTGAAATGAGTGTAGATGTGGAGAAGGACGGAAAAGCTGAAAAGGGTGTTGGTGGAGTGATTTTCATGTGCAATGCAAAGACCAAAGACGATTGTTTTAGATATCATGTGATGGGTCTCTCAGCTATGAAGAAAGACATTATTTTGGGAATCAAACCTGGTCTCAAGCTTTTTCTCTTTGATTTTGATCTTAAGCTCATGTATGGTATTTATGAGGCATCATCTGCTGGTGGAATGAAGCTTGAACCAGCGGCATTTGGTGGGGACTTTCCAGCGCAGGTCAATTTTTTTTTTAAATCTCAAATTCTTATGATTTTATCCTGTTCAACAGTTCATAAGGTTTATTTATTGATGACTGGTAATACAACAGGTTCGCTTCAGGATTGACAAGGACTGTCTTCCATTGCCGGAGAATTTGTTCAAGAGAGCAATTAAAGACAGTTATGATGAAAGGACTCACAAGTTCAAGATTGAATTGACATTTAAACAGGTAATCACACACACCTCCCTCATTGACAAATTCTACTTGGAGAAAGTGTGTTACTTACCTAGCATTTGATGCAATTTTGTGGCCTTATTTTTTCATTTGAGCAGGTAGAGCAGTTGAAAAAGCTGTTTAGGCCTGTACCACGGTTACATCCAACTTCCATACATTCTGTGTCAGAGCCAGATACTCTACCCCCATCAGCAGCACATTTGCCTATCAAGGAACCTTCCAGGGAGCATGCATATGGAATGCAATACAGTAGAAGCAAAGCAGGTGAGAATTTTTCATCATTTGGTCATGAAAGGGAAAGTCAGCAGCATGCAGGCCGCCGTATCATGCCTAGAGAGGTTGACAGTCAACCGCGTTTCCTCACTGAGAAAGAATATAGAAGCTACGGTCTTCAATCAGCCAAGTATTTGCAGCCCACTGCTCCTGCAGTAGTTGATCGCACATTGGATCAGTATGAATTTGAACAAGGAAGGGAACATCTCCGAAGAAATCCTACCAGTGTTGGGGATGATATGGCTTTAGCACAAAAAGAAACTGTACACACTGATCCTTTGTTTCCAAGTGAAAGGGAGTATCGAACTTTTGGCCTCAAGGCTCGCAGTGAAATACCTGCTACTATTGCTCCTGCTGTGGAAGGTAGTGCTACAGGAACTTCAACCGCACCTTCTAATCATGGTTTCCTAAATCATGTTAAGGATACATATAATCCTTATGATGAGAGTACTACCTCACTTGTAAACCGATATCTCTCTCTGCCTAGGACGGTGGTAACACCTGGAGACTCATACGCTTCTCGAGGCAGAGATTCTTTTGCAAGTGATCCCTATTCTGCAATTGGCATCAGAGGCCATACCGGAGAATTTCACACTGAAAATGAAAGAGCATATCCACCAACAGGAAGATTCCACCCGGAAAATGAAAGAGCATATCCACCAACAGGAAGATTCCACCCGGAAAATGATAGACCATATCCACCAGCAGGAAGATTCCCCCCTGAAACTGAAAGAGCATATCCACCATCCGTAAGATTCCACCCTGAAAATGAAAGAGCATATTATGCTCCTCAATTACCACCAGATTACGACTTGAAATATCACCATGTTATGGATGAGCCTAGATACCCAACTTCAGTCTCATCTCGCTATGCCTTTGGGGGACCATCTGCACCTCGTCGCTGAACTGCTGCAATCTGTTTAACTTATGTTTATGAAGCTGATGAGCTACCGGTCATGTTCATACACAAAGAACTTGTGTTACTCAGATGTGCTCATGGCAACGACGAGGTCAATTCTACATGTCTTCTCTGACAGGTTCTGGATTGAAAAGATTACAGACTGTATTTCCCATTTTCATCCTGTACAAGGGGAGAAACATAATCCTGAGACCTTCCTTTTGGGTTGTTTCTTGAATTTGTTGTTTGTGACGTAAGGAAAAACTTGATGCTGTTTATTTGTTTCATGCAATCTGATGTTTATTCATATGTAGTAGGGTCATTGTGTTGAGAATGATGTAGCTTCGCATGTATGCTTGAGATTCACAATGTACCAATTGGCGGTGCATGAGGTTATATTGACATGTCACTTGTTTTTAAGCTTCAGGGTGTACAACTGAGCTGGAATGTGTGTGCATTTTGAGTTTTATTTCTTTTACTATAGGAAGCACCCAACTCATGAATATGCATCTTCTGCTTGTCACAATCTGAAATCTGAACAAACATCCAAGTTTTTCACTTGAACTTACGTTGTAGGAGTTTATTTGTTTCTCTAGTTTTTCTATGCTTCAACATCATTTTGTTATTTGAGTTACAAACCGAGTATGTTAAGGCATAAAAAGAGGGTGCATGCTGATTGTGGTTACTCAATTGTATCGCCTTAAGATGTTGAGTCAACCTTTAGATCATTTTAAGTTACGTACATGTATGGGAGGGCAAAGGAGGACTCACGTGAAAGGGTGGGGGCGAACCTGTTAGCTTTGGATAAAGTTACATATATAACCTGAAAATAATGTACGTATAGTTCATTAGGCACATTGAAACACAAAAGCTGATTTGGGGCGTTGGTCCAGCACACAAATTGAGATTTGAACTGGAAGCTCAGTGTGTAGAGAGAGGGTTCAAGACCATTAAACCATGTAGTGAGTTTTGTTGATTTCTCTTTTTAGTTTATATTTATGTAGTTATATATTGTATTTTATATGTGCTGCTTTTGACAAAGCAGTATCGGTAACACACGACATTGCTTCGACTAACACACATCCGCCTCTGATGATGCCATGTTCGTTTTGGTTGGAGGTAGTTGGTACAGTTTTATCAATTTGTTGCCATGTTCATGTATAGTTATTGAAGGGGAAAATAACTATTGTTCATAATTGAAGGATGTATGTGATTTTTAATGAAAAATTGGCGGGGTAAAATGATTTTCATCCATTCCATTTTAGTTGAACCCACATGTTTTTAACAAATAGTTTAACCGCACGTATCTCGCACATGTAATCTTTGATTAATTACATATTTCTTACGTACTAAAATTTTGGTATTTCTTAAAATTTTCTTATTCTAATCCTTTTATACTTATTTTTAGATTTTTCAAATCTTCTTAAAATCAAATTTAATTGATTTAAAATTCTTAAATTAATGGAAAAAGTATTAGTTGTCATATTCTAATGACTTCTAATAAAGGAAAGTATTACTATAAATATTTAATTAATTTTAAATCTTGAATATTAGAAAAATAGTAAATAGATGATTTTGTCTAAAGCATAAACTTTTAACGAAGGACAAAATATGCAAACAATACTTCTAATATCCTTCACACTTTTTTATACTTAATAATATATAATATCGACACCGTATTAAAAGTGTGAAGGTCATTATAAATATTATATTATTTTTTGCTCTTTATTTAAAGACTTTGCAATAGAAGGAATTATCTTTTCACTTTTCTGCCCAATTATTATTCCATTATTTTATAATATTGACTCCTAAAATATATGGGATCAAGACTAAAATATATGGTAAGACTTTTTATTAAATTAGAAATCCTAAACTATATTTATATCTATAATCTATATCTATATAATATATTAAAAGTGTGAAACCCTTAGAAAAGTGATTTGAACTTTTTGTCCTTCATTAAAAGACCCTCCTTAGACAAAACTGTCTTTTCACTATTTTTTTAATTTATTATTTAATTATTTTTATTATTTTAACTAGACTCCTAAAATATATGGACTCCTAAAGTATATGGAAGGAGAATCAATTAATATTTTCCTTTGTAGTGATCAATTAGAAAAATACTCCTAAAATAGGATAGAAAAATACTCCTAAAATAGGATTATACTAAGGAAATACTTCTATAAATATTGAGATGCACGTTAAACTAGAGAAGAAATCGGTTTACTTAAGCTTTGTGATCATTATTGTATTATTTTATTGTAGTTTACAGGTCGTAGATGAATTTACAGGTGGTAGACGAATGTCGGTCAGCTTTGAGGAACCTTTTTAGGTAAAGGTTAGGTTTAATTATATTATTTTTATATCTCTGTTTTGACAAATTTTTTTGTGTAAAGGTAAAATTTAGTTGTATTATTTGATATCTCTATTATGTGTTATTTTGTTATGGTTTATAAGTGGTAGATGAGTGTCAGACGGCTTTAAGGAATTTTTTGTGTAAAAGTTAGATTTAATTATATTATTTTAATGTCTCTATCATCGTATTATTTTGTTGCAGTTTACAGGTGGTAGATGAATGTCGATCGACTTTGACAAATTTTTTGGTAGAGATTAGGTTTAATTAAATAAATTCTCCAAAAGATGTTGAATTTAATTATTGTATTCATCTTTATTATTTAAACAAATATCTTATTTAGTATAACGTTTGAACTCAATAAAGTGAGATACACGCGCGAGACGCGTACGCCTAAACTAGTATGGTAAAAAATAACAAGAAAAAAATGTGTACAAAAAGAGACTACATATAAGTTTTCTCAATAATTAGGAGCTTGATCAAGATTTGAATTTTTTGCCCAAATTTGTTTTTTTAGTTCTTTATAATTTTTTTCGCAACATAAATTTTTTTTGGGATAATATTTTTTTTTTTTTAAATCATACTATTTGAAGTCATCATAGGGAGAGGGGAGGGTAAAATGAATACAGATTTACCCCTACTTTGTGAAAACAAAGAAATTATTTATGAAAATTTTTGACTCAGATAAATTTAGGTTTACGTAGTTGTATTTTAAAACTATTTATAATGATAGTAAATTTGTGAATTTTTTGTTAATTAGTTTGTTTGTTTGTTATGTTTTTGTTAATCTTTTTGTTATAGTTTTTATGGAATCAATAATTATAAGATGTTTTAATTTTTTATTTTTTTTTAATGATTTGTTTGTTTGTTGTGTTTTTGTTAATCTTTGAAGGCACTACAAAGAATGAGTATATAAAAATTCATTACATTTATATCTTGCTAAGGATCTTGATGCGTGATAAGTCGTCAATTTGACAATTTGCTAGCACTTTTTAAACTTAAATTATCATATTTTTTTATTGATTTGGTTGTAATCTCATGTATAATGATGCTCATTTATGTAGGTAAATGTTGAAAATGAAAATGAGCAAGCCAATCAAGTTAATGGAAGGTCAAATATGAACGGAAAAGAGCCCTAAAGATCACATGGACGTGTCAGGATGCCATTCACGCAAGTGGGTGGCCAAAATAGCCTCATGTGCACCCAATCTGCTATGAATTTGCTCTTCATTTGCTCTGGATCTGCTCTTCATCTGCTCAAGCAGATCAAGAGTGTGGTGATATTTTTTAATATTTGACAAATGTGAATTTGAGGTTAAGTTATTTTCTTTAGCTCATTTTAATTATTATTGAACATTATTGTATTAATCTTGAGGAAGAACTTATTAGAGTGACTTTCAAGTGAAGAGTTAGGGATTTTCTATTGAAGATTTATGGAAATTAAAGCTTGAATTTTACATTCTCTTTATTTTTTATGGGTCAATTTGTTGAAAATTTTGGTATATCTTCACTTTCTCTCTCTATGACTAGCTAATTCTTCATTTTGGGATTATGCTTGAATAAGTTGTGATTAGTGTATGAGTTTTATTTATTTGTCTTCCTAATTAGCTATTTCATATGAGTTTTGCATTCATTCCATGTTTTAACTAAGAGTTGGGAGTTGTAAACCCCAATTACCTTATAACCCATATCATCCTTGACAGATGGGATATACCTTAGATCCCATATCATCCTTGACAGAGGGGATATATGGGTAAGAAATGAACGTGAACAATAACTTGAATTAGTTCATTTAATAGCTTCTTTTAGACATAAAGATGTTAATTGAGGCCATAGATTGATAAAATTGTTACACTTATGAGGTGTTCAGATGTTAATTGAAGCCATAGATTGATAAAATTGTTACACTTATGAGGTGTTGGAACAGAGGCGGACCTATAGGTATAGGTGGGGTGCACGTGCACCCGTTAACGTCAAAAAAAATTATGTGTATATATATATCTTGAGAAATTGGGATATATTGAAAAGTGCACCCAAAGAATAATGTTAGTGCACCTTGGTGTGTTGGTTGAAGTCATCACTTTCATCCACATGACCTGGGATCAATCCTGGGTCTGACAATATTTTCGCCTTTTAGATTTAAAGGTTCTTATAAATTTATAACATCAAAATTATTGGTTTGAGATTCGAACCTATGACCATTAGGTATGGTGAACCCACCTTGACCATTAAGCTACCATGATTAATAGTTATAAAAAGTTAAAAGTCAATATATTAGTTGAGCTTCATGGTATAAGAAAGTAAAGTTAGCTTAGAAGTCATATTTGTTCTATATATTTATTTTTTCAGTACTATTCATGTTATTGGCGACCAATTGAATATGATAATATCCCTTAATCGACACTGAAAGTTTTGCTAACGTCTACAATAAGATAATATTGGTGCACCACAGTATTATCAAACGCAAAAAAGGGCAAAAAAACTTCAAGGTCCATTATATTTAAGCACAAAGTACAAATAAAGCATGAGATTTACAAAAAAAAAGGCATGAAGGAGAAAAAAATATATAAACATATGTCTAGTTCAAGACTAATAATATAAGCATGAATGACAAATATATGAACGCAGAAATTAATTTTTTATTTGATAAAGTGAAATACCAATTATTTAGTGTTTGTATTTTCAAAAAAGCCTCATTGACAAGGGAAAGTATGTCTTGAAAATTAGAACCTAAACTGTACATTAAACGAGGCGAGCGCTCAATACATTTTGAGTCTTTATTCATGGCTTATGCGCGCCTTTCATAATACTGGTGCACCCCCAGACTTTAAATCCTAGGTTCGCCTCTGTATTGGAAAGAACCCAATTGTGATATTTGGTGTTTTATTGAAATTGACACTAATACCTTTAGATCTAGCCTACCCATGACTTCTAGCTAAATTTGATCAAATAATCAAATATCCATGCATGAACCCACACCTAGGAAGGCATAACCCCAAGTCCTATCAACACTTGATTAGTCTCTAATTGTTTCTAGCTTCGAAATAGTAGTCTTAAAATAACAAAATTGTTAAATCCGAAATCATTCAAACAAATTTCTACTTTCATGTTTGTTTATCACGCATTACGGGTCAACTCATAGTTGACTACTCACACTCTCGAGTATTGAAATCCCTGTCTTCATTCCTTGTAGATTCGACTCCAATCTTGATTGGGTTACTATAGTGATGACGATCGCTTACACCTCAAGGGTATAGTTTAAGCGTCATCAATGTCGCTCTGAATTATTTTTACAATCTATTTTTTATGGATGTCTTGTGAGTATATCTTTGATTCGCCCTCTTACTTTTAATTGAACCGAACATCATAAAAGTACATTATACTCCCTCAATTCCTTTATAGTTATCACATTTCTTTTTCGAGAGTCAATTTGACTAATTTTTAAAGCAAAATTAAATTAGATTTATTCAATATTTTATTTAGATTAGAAGATACATCTATAAAATCACCTATAGCGGCTGAATTTTAAAGCTCTCGTGTATAAGTTTTTAAGTGCCCTAAGTGGAAATAACACTTATCCATAGTATAAAATTCTCAAATATTGTACTTTAATTTAGAGTCGCAGATATGTCGATATTTTATGTATATATTTTTTACTGTCAATGATTTTGCCCGATATATTTTGTTTTTTGAAGAATCTAAATGAACAAGCTCGATTTGTATGAAATAAATTTGTATAAAGTTTGCCAACTATCAAAAAGATAAAGATAAAACTAATAACAAGCTGTGAGATGACTGGGTTGTTAAAAAAACTTCCTCCACGTTGTATTATTGAACCCAAAGAAACTTTCCTCTTCATATCATTTTTACCTAAGGCTGTCAAGTGGGCCAGGCCGGTCCAACCCGAAACTGGCCCGTTAAAATTAAACGGGTTGTGGGTCGGGCCGGGGATGGGGTTAAGTGGGCCGGGTTGGGCTCAACAACAAAAAATTCAAAAATCACCCTAACCCAACCCGATCAAACTCACCTAAATCAGGTCAAATCCGATTAGAAATCCGGTCAAACCCGATCAAAAATTAATATATACACAATACGTTATATACACAATATATACCCACCTATATACATTTTAAATACGTTAAACAATATATATACACTATATATATAGTATATACTATATTAGAATTTAAAAAATATATACACATATACACAATTACACATATATACGCACCATTCAATATATACGACTATACATACTACTTTAAATGAAACATATACTATAACATATATATACTACAATATATATAAGTATATATATATATATTATAGAGTTATATACTAATTTATAAAACATATACCCATGTATACATTAAATATACACGTCTATAGAAGATATATACACAAATATACGCACCATTCAATATATATGTACTACTTTAAGTAAAACATATACTACAATATATGTATATACAACAATATATATATATATATATATATATATATATAGTTATATACTAATTTATAAAACATATACGCATGTATATACATTAAATATGAATGTCTATAGAAGATATATATACAAATATACGCACCACTCAATATATATGTACTACTTTAAGTAAAACATATACTACAATATATGTATATACTAGTATACTACATTATATATATAGTTATATACTAATTTATAAAACATATATGCATGTATACATTAAATATGCACGTCTATAGAAGATATATACACAAATAAATGCACCACTCAATATATATGTACTACTTTAAGTAAAACATATACTACAATATATGTATATACTACAATATATATATATAGTTATATACTAATTTATAAAATATATACACATGTATACATTAAATATACACGTCTATAGAAGATATATACACAAATATACGCACCACTCAATATATATGTACTACTTTAAGTAAAACATATACTACAATATATATATAGTTATATACTAATTTATAAAATATATACGCATGTATATACATTAAATATGAACGTCTATAGAATATATATACACACATATACGCATCATTCAATGTATATGTACAACTTTAAATAAAACATATACTACAGTATATATACATTACAATATATATATATATATATATATATATAGAGAGAGAGAGAGA
>NC_061113.1:34395779-34418692 GCF_002878395.1 Capsicum annuum | reverse complement strand
ATAAAACATATACACATGTATACATTAAATATACACATCTATAGAAGTTATATACACAAATATACAAAACATATGCGACTTAATATAATAAATTATTAATAATACTTGGTAGTAAATTAATAACATATTATAAGTAAGTTTTAAATTTAAACTAGAAATTCAATTTAAATCATTAAATGAAAAAAAATTATAAAGTAAGGACTAAGGAGCGAATGAATGTTGAATTTTATTGATTGCGAATTGCGAAATGATCCAAAATTTATAATTTACATGAATGAAAAATCTATAAATTATGCATCATTTTTTCCAACTCATTCATGTTAATATTAACGGGAACTTGCATAGGATAGTCAAAGCCAACGGGGGCAAAACCATGCGTTGGACTTGATTCTACTGAGTTCTCCCGTGAAGACATAATTTCATCAAATTTCAGCTCGTCGCTCGGCTCCGATTCCATTCCTTGGTTTCTTCTTTCTGCTCTGATCCAATCTCTGAGGCAAACTAGAACATTCATTGCATTGCTTCCCAATGAGTATCGGTTGTCTCCAAGCTGTTGTCGTCCCTGACTAAAGGCGCTCTCTGATGCAACGGTTAACATTGGAACATTCAAGATATCTCTAGCTAATCTTGAAAGCATAGGATATTGTGTTTCATTACTCCTCCACCAATCCAACGTGTTGATCCGTCGTCTGCAATCCTCTGGCGGCGATCGAAGATAATATTTCAGCTCTTCCCCATAACTTGAGGTGTAAGTTCTCTCATCAACATTGTTCTAACGAGGTAAATCATAAAAGGAATCAGGAAAACCACTATATGCCGGTCTTTTAGAAGATGATGGCTTCTCGGGAGGATGAGGAGCGACAATTGGAGTGATATTTGTAGGTACGGCTATGTCAAATAAATCAGCATAGTGATTATATAATTTTTCTATGTATTCATTCGCATCACTCATAGCCGCCCACAAATCAGGTTGTACTTGTTCAGATTCAGAATTATTGTTAGTATTTATTTCTAAGTTAGCATAAATAATAGTACTAAAGTGGCACATAGTATTATATTTCATACACGGATTTAACATAGTATCAACCAAGTAAATAGGGGGAATCGGAAAAAAATATTTTTTAAATTTAGTAAACATGGCACCAACAACTTCTTTATAACTATCTTTATTTTTATATTCTTTAAGCAAACCAGAAATATCAGTTATATATCCCAAAATATTACAAACAGTAGGATAATACGCATCGAAAAATTCAACCGTAGCTACATAAAATTTTTCTAAAGACTTAACAAGATCATTAATTACAACTCAATCAGAATCATGTAGCATGCAATCAGCAGAATCAGTAAATGAACCGCAATGTTGGTTAAAAGCTAGTGTAATAGGAACTCTATATTTATAACAAGTTTTTAAAAAATCATACGTAGAATTCCACCTAATATCAATTTCCTCAGGCATCAATATCGGTGCAAGTCCATTTTCTTGACATTTAATTTTAAATTCTCTAATTCTTTTTCTTCGATTATTTTTCTTGAATAAAACCAATAGCAAAACGGATTTTTTCAATATAAAGCTCAAAAAACTCAAGACCATCTTTTAAAATTAAATTATATATATGACATGCACACTTAATATGAAAAATTTTCAGGCAACGGCGGAGATAGCTTAGATTTTAATTTTTTTTATAGCAGGCTTGTTATTAGAAGCATTATCAAAAATAATACATAAGATTTTATTTTTGATACCATAAAATCCGACAACTTTAACAATAGAATCAGCAATAAAATCTTCAGTATGTTTACGGTCTTCATCATATAAAAAAGCAAGAATACGTTTTTGCATCATAAAATTACTATCCATCCAGTGACAAATAACGGTTAAATAATTATTTTTATTTACAGCACGACCAAGATCAGAAGTTAGGGACAATCTACATTAAATATTTTTAATAATGTTGATAAATAAAAATAATATTGTGAATGAAGTCTAAAAATATCAGATCGACAAGTACTTCTAGGAACACCCTTAAACATAGGATTATAAATAACTTGAATATAATGAATAAAGTCATCAGAAGAAGGAAAACTAAAAGACAAACAACCCACAGCTACCATTTTAGCTATTTCTTCCCGGTCCCTCAATTTATTATACTTCTTCATTACCTGACCGGTTGTTAGGTCCATTCTAGTTTTCGTTGGCCCATCAACATCCCCACCAACTCGTGTAATTTCTAACTCTCTTTTGTGAGCATCACCTATATGTCTCATTAACGTACCCGTACCTCCTTGCTTGCCTCCGTTTTTATGCTTATATATTTGTTGACAAATATTGCATTGCACCTTAGTATCTGATATACATTCAAAAAATTACTATGCAATACTAGTTGTTTTAAGAGGTCTTGGGGCACGGGGAGGACGGGAAGGGAGATTAATCGATTCAGATCTAACGTTAGCATTTTCTACTGCGGGTGTCTCATCAATATTTTCATCATCTTCGTCCAAATTAACTGCATCTACTTCATTTTCTTCTTCTATACCATAATTTTTTTGAGCTTCTACATAATCCATATCGTGAGCACCTACACCTATTTTTTCCTCAAAAGGTGTACCAAGTGGTACCGGAGGCGAAGGCACACAGGTATATCTACTGCTTGAAGTAACTCTATCACTAGTAATTCGCTTTTTACTACCACTACCGCTTTCGAGACAAAAAATTTTAACACCTTTAGTAACGAGGTTTCTTAATTTATCCATAGTATAAATTAAATTAAACTAAAAAAAATTAAAATACACAAATGTAATAAAATTAAATATTCAACAATTAATACAATAAATAAAAATTAAATGTAAGAGATGGAACGACAATACCAAATTTTAGAAGTATCCGAAGGTTGCGAATTTAGAAACTTCCACTCGTACTTTGTAAACGTAAAATTAAAAAATTAAAGTGAGCACTTTAGGAAATTAAATATATTGAATATTTGAGACCTGAAACTTGAGATTTGAGAGAGAATGAGATTTGAGAGAGTGAAAAATTATGTGAAAAATGATTTGAAGGTGTAGGATATTTATAGAATTTTTTTTTGGATTAAAAAATTATTTTAAAAGTAATTTCTTTTTTCTTAATTAATGGGCCCAAACTAGCTGTTTGGACCCAAAAACGGTTATATAGTCGTTGGGCCAACGACTAATTTGGCCCAAAATCTAAAATTTTTAAAATAAAATAAAATAATAATAATCCGGGCCGGGCCGATTAACCGGCGGGTCTGGATCGGGTTTGGTCCGGGTAAAATTAACCGGGTCCAAATTAAAAAAAAAATTAGCCCGATATCCGGTACCCTAAAGCCGTTGGACTTACCGAACCGGGTCAAACCGGGCTGATTTATTTAGGTGGGCCAGTTCGGGTGACCCAGCCCACTTGACACCCTTTTTACCTCATAAAAAGCTGGAAGAAGATCTGCAAGGTACAGGTACTTTTACATTGAAAAGTTTCTTTAAGTTTAAGACTTCCTCTCCATTGTAAAGTTTCTCAAATTACTATTTAATTATCTTTATAATATTGACAAAATCAAGAAGTCCTAAAATATATGGCAAAAGAGATTGAAAGAATTAACATATACTTTAAAATACTAGTCAAATTTACGTGCTTTGTACGTGTGCTTCATGTCAAGCCATATGTGAAGTATTAATATCTTGATCATCTTCGATGATGTAAACTATCACATCACGAATAATAACAAAAACAACAAATAGTAATAGATCAGAAACTACAACAAAATAAATTGATTAAATCTAACCTTTAACACAAAAATTCCTCAAAGACTGACCGAACATTCATCTACCACTATAAACTCAATAAAATAATACAATAATCGAGATATGATAATAATGTTATTAAACCCTAACCTTAAGAAAAAATCTCAAAGCTTGGCCAAACATTAATTTATCACTTGAAAAAATAACAAATAATAACAGAACAAACACTATTGTATTCAAGAATATTACAACAAGATCATCAAACATAACCTTAAGGTAAAATCTTCATGATCAAACGTTGATCTATCACTTGAAAAAACAACAAATAATAATAGAACAAAAATAACTGTATTCGAGAATACTACAACAATATCATCAAACATAACCTTAACACTAAATTTTCAAAGTCCGACCAAACATTTATCCCACATAGACTTGAACATAACAGGAACTACAATAAAACAATACAATAATCGAAATATTAGAACAATACAATTAAACCTAACCTTTTGTGATTGTAGATGACACCTTTAGAGCTCATAAAAAAAAATACTTATCATAATATCTCCGCCAATAAATTTTACATTATGAATGTTATTATATTATCGTAGAAAAAAAGAATTCTCCAATACTTTTTCCTACAAAAAAGAATTTTCTAAATATGGAAGATTTTTATTTTTATATTGTGAAAAGGAAAAATTAATTATGGTATCAAATAAAAAAAAATGGAAGATTTTTAATGAAAAGAAAATTCTCCTAACTCCAATACCTTTTCCTAAAAACGTGTATTTTTTTTCCTTAAAAAGTTAAAATAACTTGTTTTCTTTTTTTTCTTTTGGAAATTTTAGGGTAATTGTTAGTTTTGATATTTTTCTTTTACCATATATTATAGAAATTTTTAATTTAAATATTATAATATAATGATATAATAATTGAAGAAAAATAGTAAAAAGATAACTTTGTCTAAAGTGTAGACTTTTAACGAAAGGTAAGAAGTTCAAATCACTTTTCTAATGGCCTTCACACTTTTAATATATTATAGATATAGATTATAGATTATAGATTATAGATATAGATATGAGAAGAAAAATTTGAAAAATGCTTCAAAAATATATGAGAAGAAGAATTAATATTTGTGAATTTTCTTTTTTCTTGTGTTCATGAATATATAGAAAGGAAAATTAACTCTTAAGAATTTCAAAATGACTATTTGTGCCAAAGTATACAACATTAGAAATCCTAATTATTGTTGTGCCATAATTTTTGGCCAAGTAAACAACATTAGATACATCATTTGAATTTTTTCTCAACACCATCAATAAGAAGATAGATTTATGATTTATTTTGTTACTTCAGTTAGCTTAATCAATTTTTTAAAAATATACTGCAATAATCGGTGTCTAAGCATAAAATAAAATCTATACCTGATATTCTGGGATAAACGTGCAACATAGGTTCTAGCTTTCAACAGCCTAGATTGGACAGAAGAATTATGTAAATTAACGAGTTTGTGACTTGGATTTTATGGTTGGTAAGAAGGTTCTGTTGAAGGTGTCGCCCAAGAAGGGTGTGATGAGGTTTTTAACGAAAGGCAAGCTTAGCCAGAGGTTTGTTGATCTAATTTTTCATGTCTCGATGTTGAAGAAGTATCATTCCGATGTTCTATGTGATTCAATGAGATTCGATCGATTTGGATCAAAACCTAATATTTAAGGACGAGCTAGTGGCCATTTTGGATAGACATTTTCAAAATTTGGTATCCAAGGAAATAACTTCAGTGAAGGTGCAACGAAAGCATTGACCAATTGAAGAGGCCACTTAGAGACAGAGTTGTACCTGCTGAGTAAATATCCCAAACTTTTTTGAAGTTTAGGTACCTTCTTTATCCTTATATTTGAGGATGAACATGTGTTTTAGTAGAGGATAAGATCATTCCCCTTTTGAATGGCCTAAGAATGCTCTCAATATATCAAAAACCTACTCTTCGGTTGAATAGCGTCCTTCAATACTCATATTGCAATTACAAATTTAGGTCAACAATCAAGATTCAATAATGAAATGAAAAAAAATCTTTAGAATCACTTTATATATAATATAAAAAAACTCAAATATGAAATTTTGTCAAAAATGGAGCTCAAATCAGACCCCGAATAATTAAAAGTCGATAGAAGCATTTTAGAATTTAAACTCTCAATTCCAAATTCTTAAACACTTATTTAACTCAAACTCCAAGATGAATGGCGGAAAATCTCAAATTAGAGATTAGAAACTTATCCTTTCAACAATAACAAAATCGCACCAAAAATTGTCTAAACCGAGCTCTAGAGGTTCAAAAATAGTTAAACAAAGTGAAAGATTGCTAAAAATCTTATTTAAAATCATTGAAACATGTCTAGGTTGCATTAACACTGCACCGTAGCGCCCAGCAAAGGAAAAATGGCTTGTGTGATCCCTGTGCATTAATGACTCTGCCCATGCTAGCTACTTAGGTGCGATTGTGCTCCTCTGTTGCGGACTCTTTGCACGGTCGAACACTCCTTATGCCGATGGTGTTGAGCAAAATCTCTAGGCTTTAGAGTGATCGTGCACTTGTCGATAGCGCTGATCAATAGCTCCCTTCAGTGCGACCGTGCTCTAAGTGCACCAATGGCGCTCGCACTGGACACCAAAAATTTCAGCTATATTTAAAATATATTTGCAATTTTTGAAACTCATCAGGAATCCACAAACATGAACCAATAATGCAAATCAGTAGTATAAGACATTTCAGATTTTTTGAAATTACCGAAACACCAATTTAGAGTCATCTTGATCAAATATTGATCGAAGTTAACCCAAAATGTATGAAACTTAGAATTTCAACCAAAGGGTCCAAATCATTCTTGAGTGCCTCGGAACCATTACAAAATACAAATCATCTCACTTAGGGGTCGTTTGGTAGAGTGTATTGAAAAATATAATGCATGCATTAGTTAATTTGTATTATTAGTACCTTGTTTGGTGCGTCTTTTTGCCTATATATAACTAATGTAAACATTAGTTATATATATTCTATTGTGTATTGAAATGTGTATTAGTAATACACTCCATTTCCTATGTATTAGTAATACAAAGATTTTAAATACATGTATTAACTTATTAAATGACCTTAAAACCTCTCAATTTTCCTCTCAAAATATTTCAATTTCTTTTCCCGCCATTTTAATTTGCAATAGTGAATCTTCTCAAAACATTTCACAATGCATTTTCCCACCATTTTAATTTACAACAATGAATAGTTGATTTAAATAACTGTAACATATTTTTGTTTTGCTTCAAGGGTCTTTAAAAAGATAAAAAAAATTTGATTCTATTCATTAATTTTACATCTTGTATTTTATTTTTGTTTCGACTATGTTAATCCATTAGCGTAACATTTCATGCGCAAAGACGAAGGTCTTGCAATTAATCCTAAATCTTTATATACTAATTCAACAATATTAATTATGTTTGAGATGACAAAAGAACTTTGTTTCAAAAAAAAAAGTGTACAAAATAAAAAAAGGGTATTTTTGTAAATAAACACTTCTTTTACAAAACATTTGTAAGATATATTATTTCTTATACATCAAACCAAACAATGTATAAGAAATAATATATGCATAACTAATACAAACATTACTAATACACTATATTCTGCATTGTTCTTCTACACTCTACCAAACGACCCCTTAGTAATAAAGTACCTCTTGGACCTAATGGCATCATCAAACTGAAAAACGATCTTCTTATCCTCGAAATTTGACTTCAGTTAACCTTCTAAAGTTCCAAAACTTTCAAAACTCTATAACTCTTTCAAAATACATCCAAACACCACAAAATTCTTACCACCTATCCCCGAAAGTCACAAATAATATTTCAAATTAATTATGGGGAGGATCAAACAAGGTAAAAGAAGTGAAAAACGCAAAACAACCCTGAAAGTTGTTACACCAAAACTATTGCTATGAATTGTCATTAGAAAATCTATAGCTACTAGTCATAATTATGATCCAAATTATAATTATTTATGACGATTCATCAATTAAAATTTATGTATAAAATTAGTCTGTATTTACATCTGAATTTCCCAATGTCTTGTTCCATTAAATTAATTTTAAGTTCTTTTTATGCTAATTAACTTTTTAAAATATGTATAAAAATATGGTAATTCTAAATCTATAATCTATCTATATCTATAATATATAATATATAATCTATATCTATATTTATAATATATTAAAAGTATGACGGCCCTTAAAAAAGTGATTCGAACGTTTTGCCCTTTATTAAAAGACTCTTCTTTAGACCAAATCGTCTTTTCGTCTTTTTTTTCTTCAATTAAATTTCTCAAAAATAAAATTACAAATTTAATTCGTTACTTCTATTAGATTTGTGTCCTATTTGGTTTATGAATATTTTTTTTTACCAAAATTAATAATTAAAAAGTCCAAATATATTCTAAAAGAATAATATATGGTAAGAATTCTAAGATTTGTAGTTGTATACCAAATTTTAACTATAATAGTTTAGTTGTACGGGTTTCGCGAGTGTATCTCGCTTTAATGAGTTCAAACATCAAACTAAATAGGATATGTATTTAAATTATAAAGACGAATACAATAATTAAATTCAACATGACTATGTAAAGCTGAAAAATTTATTTAATTAAACCTAACCTTTATAAAAAAAAATCTACCACGTGTAAACTGCAACAAAATATTATGATGATAGAGACAATAAAACAATACAATTAAATCTAACTTTTACACAAAAATTTTCTCAAGGTCGTCCAACAGTCATTTAATACCTGTAAACTCTAATAAAATAATACGATAATAGAGATATCAAAATAATACGACTAAACCTAATATTTGCACAAAAAAAAATTCAAAGCAAAGATTTTAAAATAACACAATTAAACCTAACCTTTACCTATAAAAATTATTCAAAGCCGACCAAAATTTATGTAGCACCTGTAAACTACAACAAAATAATACGATAAAATAGATATCAAAATAATACAATTAAATTTAAATTTTACACACAAAAATCCTAAAATTTTTACCTTAAAAATTGGTAGGGATTTTATGTTACCATGCGTACTTTTCTTTAAAAAGAGAAAATTTTAATTCTTAAATGTTTTTATTTTCTTTTCCACGTTAATTTAATTCCTTTTAAAGATTTTACCATAAACAGTTTAACGTGCATCTCAATATTTATTGAAGTATTTCCTTAATAGAATTCTATTTTAGGAATATTTTTTTAATTCATCAAAGGAAACTATTAATTATTTTTCTTTCCATATAGTTTAGGAGTCCCATATATTAGGAGTCTAGTTAATATAATAAAAATAACCAAATAATAAATTAAAAAAATAGTGAAAAGACAGTTTTGTCTAAAGGACAGTCTTTTAATGAAGGGCAAAAAGTTCAAATCATTTTTTTAAGGGTTTTCACACTTTTAATATATTATTGATTATTAATATTGATATTGATATTGATATAGATTATAGATTATAGATTATGGAATTAGATATAGATTATAGATAAATAGTTCAATAATTTTCAAGGAGGCAGAATTCACTTGAAACATAGAAGATTGTTTGATGCTGATGTTGTTGCAATGATGCTGATGTTGTTGCAATGTATTGGAAGACTTTTCTTCCGTTATAAAAAATTGTGGCATAGCGTTGTTTGCATTAATTTTGGTGTTTTTTAGAGTTAAATTTCATTGATCATAAATAATCAGTCATCTTTTTATGTTTTAAGTTAGCTTTGTTACGGTTCTCTTTCTTTTTTACAAAATTTATTTGATTGTGACTTAATTTTAATTACGTTATTTAATTATACTTTGATGTATTATTCGTTAAAACTATAATCAAATCTTTAATTACCTTGATACGTAGAGTTTTTATTTGAGATGAACCTACAAATTTAGGGTTGTTTGTCATTCTTTATGGTAGTCTTTAATTTTTAAGTTAAGAGTTTTAATTGGCTGAAGCCCGCAATTGTTATATCGATATAGAATATAGAGTTGCTTTTAAGTTTAGAGACCAATTTTTTATTTTGAAACACGTGATTGTAGGGCATCTTAGGAGAGAATTCTTTTCTCCTAACACTTTTTCTGCAGCTTAAGAATCCTTAACCTAAATTCCTTCATTAAGATTCTATTTTTTTATGAGATTCGATTCGGGTAAGAACAACATTCTTATCAAATCTCCTTTTTGTATGTACATGCATTCAATACTTTTGAATAATTATTTATTTAGATTTAGAATATGGATCTTTCTAGCTTATTTGGATGGTTGTTACTAGGGTGACAAATGGACGGATTGAGTCGGATATGGGTGGGTTAAAAGTGGGTCATGTGAAAATGGATAAAATATCCAATCCAACCCATATTTGATTATGGATAAAATGGATAAACCCAATGGATAATATGGATATTCGTATTATCTGTTACTTCTTATTATGCAAAGACAAATGTACTCTTATATTACAAGAAAAACTACATGACTTAGCAAACATAAGTTTTTATTATTTAATTTAGCCTAAGTTTCGATTATTACAATCCATAGGCTCTCTTGCTAATTAAATACACTCCATAACCTCTCTCTTTTATTTCTCCCTTAACTTACTCTTTTTCTCTCTTTTTTTTCTTTTCTTTTTTTCCTTTTCCTTTTTTCTTTTTTCCGTTCTCATTTTTTATTTTTCATTTTTTGTTTTTTCTTTATTTTTTTCATTTTGTTACATTTTTTTGTCATTACCCCCTATTTTTGTATTTTATTTTTTATTTTGCTTTGTTCGTTTATTCATTTTTGTCATTTTTTTCTCTCATTTTTTTGTTGTTGTATTTTATATTTATTTGTATCATACTATATACTTCAAATAAATTTATTATTTATATTTGAATAGTTTAAATGTAAATATTTATAACTTATTATTTGTATTTGTACACAAACAAGTGTATGAATTTATTGTATTTGTTTGAGTCTAAAATATAAAAATATGCATGCATCATTTATACAAATGTATCGTTAGTATTTGTATGTCAAATTTACCACTTGTATTTGTTTATATAAACAAGTACCATTTGTATTTGTATAGTTCAAGTTGTATAAACATGTATCATATTTGATACAATTATATCAATAAAAATAAAAATATAAATGATAGCATGAACTATAAAATAAAAATAAAAATGCAATTATATTAATAAATATAAAAATATAAATAATAGCGTGAACTATAAAATAAACATACCATACAAGTGCAAATTATAAAATACAAACACAATTGTGTCGATGAATATAAAAATATAAATGATGGTGCACATAAAAATACAATAAGCGATTGTGATATTTTTTGTGTTCGACGTAGTAATATTTTTTAAAAGTACAAAAAAATTAGAAAAGAAAAAAGAAGAAAGAAAAAAATACAAAAAAAAAAGAGAAAAAATATAAAAAGAAAAATGAGAAAGAAAAATTAAAAAAGGAAAAAAAGAAGAAAAATGAGAAATAGAAATTAAAGCTAGAAGAGAGAAAAAAAGTGAAAAGAAAGAAACGGAAAAGGAAAAAAGAAAGCAAAAATAAAATTTTTTTTTTTATGAAAATAAAAGTTAAAAAAATGGAAAATATTTTCTATTTTAAAAAAAAAAATTAAAAAAAATTCTTCATTTCAAACACACCCTTAATAAGTATATTTTAGACATTGCTACATCTTCACACATGTCATACTTTAATTTTTAAAAGTTCAATTTTTTTTTAAAAAAGTTATGAAAATAAAAATTAGAAAATTGAAAAATATTTTCTATTTTTTTTTTAAAAAAATATTTTTGAAATTTTTTTTCTTCATTCCAAACACGCCCTTAATAAGTATACTTTAGACATTGCTACATCTTCACACATGTCATACTTTAAGGAGATTATAATTGGTGGATACCCATGGGTTATCCATATTTGAGAGTAGATAATATGGATTGACCCATAGTTGACCCACTATTAAATGGGTTGGATACCCAACTCATTTAACATGGATAAAATGGACGGATAACCATATAATTTATCCATTTTGCCACCCCTAGTTGTTACCTATTATATTAATACAATGTTAATTTCATTCTTACATAACAAAGAAAAGTGTTACTTTGTGTAAAAATATAAATTTTTTACTTATGAGTGTACAATATGCTATTATCCATATTATAGTCATCGTTGAGCATGGTTCCTAATGCATTAGGAGATACCAATTTGAGATTTAAAGTTTGTAGGTTCTCCATATTATATGAATAAAAAATCAAATAATAACTAAGGAGATTTGAACCCACAACCAAGAGGATAATAAAATTTTTACTAATTTATCTACTCCACTAAACCAACAACATCCTTTGTTTATGGTTTCCAACTTATAATTCTTATATATTTACTAGATTTTTTTATATAAATACTAGATTCGCACGAAAGGTATTGGGTTTTCGAAAATCATCACCCAACCCCCTGGATCCACCCTTGGCAAGAAGGCAAGGATACCAGAATTGTTTGCCCTGTTTCCTTGACAGACATATTCGCTTTTGTTATGCAATAGATTTTTCATACTGATCGTGATTCTTTGAATATAATAATTTAAATATTTTCTTAAATGCATTGGATAATGAATGTGATATGTGACATTATTTAACCATGCAATATGTTACAATATCTTTAAATGTTATGGTAAGCATTATAATTTTTTTCCTCATCAACATGTATATATTTTCGGCTGTCAATTTTGTTGTTTGCTTTGCTAAAGTGTTCTGGTTTGATCCATATATGTTAAAAATATTTGAGGGGTGAAAGCAATGCCATTTTGACACAAGGAAATTGACAATGAATGTAAATAAGTAGAGACATAAAGATTATACAAAAAAATTTGAGCATTCAATAGTTCTGCAAAAGCAAAAAAAAAAAAAAAAAAAAAAAACAATATATCAATTGGTTACTTTGCCTCTATTTTTGCTCGTTTTGGTGGAAAATATAAAGCCAATGGAGGCAAAGTGCCATGCTTGAGATTGAATTCAAGAAAAGCATAATCATATCTACTTTTTATTTAGAAAAAGTTTTATAGTGTTTTTCGTATTTGTATTATCTTCATTGAATGAGATGATCAAATCAAAGAGGAAAAAGAATCGAAAAAGCACAAAATATTTTAAGAAAATATCATAACTGCTTGTATATTTGTGTATTCTTGACTTAACGACACAATGGAATCATATTGGAAAAAGAATTAGGAAAGCACAAATTATTGGCAAAATATTATTAATATATTTTTTTTAAAATTACAATATTAGGTAAAATTATTATTTATTATTTTTTAAAATATTTAAGCTCTAAAAGTTACTAAAATTTAGGTCATTAACTTTTTTTATTATGAGAAGCATATAACATACTAGATTCACAAAAGAAAGGTGATAAAATAATATATTTACGAAAGGAAATCTTTTGAGACTTCAAACTCCTTTTAGGCTTGGGATTTATTTGAGTCGTCCTTAGCTTTAGGATTTACAAATTAATGTAACATTGTGTTGTATCTATTATCTATTACTTATATATAAGTGTCAATGAAGCAGCCGAAGCAGGCAGCTTCTGGACGATATGCTTGCTTCAGTTACTTCACTCATGAATTTACTGTCTCACCTCTAATTAATTATTATAAGTCATTTACGTATTAGAAAATTAATATTATATAATTATATATAGTGTCAATGAAGCAGCTGAAGCAGGCAGCTTGTGGATGACATGCCTGCTTCAGCTGCTTTACTCGTGAATTTACTATATCACCCCTAATTAATTACTATAAGTCATTTGCATATTAGAAAATTAATATTATATAATTAAAAAAAGTAAAATAGATATTTATGACGTGCCTGCTTCAGCTGCTTCAACCGTGATTTTACTATATCATCCCAATTAATTATATAAGTCAATCACATATTCGAAAATTAATAATACATAATTGAAATCTATTACTTATATATAAGTGTCAATGAAGCAGCTGAAGCAAGCAACTTGTAGAGGACATGCCTGCTTCAGTTGCTTCACTCGTGAATTTACTATATCACCCCTAATTAATTATTATAAGTCATTTACGTATTAGAAAATTAATATTATATTATTAAAAAAAAGTAAAATAGATATTTATGACGTGTCTGCTTCAGCTGCTTCAACCGTGATTTTACTATATCATCCCTATTAATTATATAAGTCAATTACGTATTAGAAAATTAATAATACATAATTGAAAAAAGTAAAAATAGATATTTATGGCATGTTTGCTTCTGCTGCTTCGATCGTGATTTTATTATATCATTCCTAATTAATTATTACAAGTCATTTACTTAGTAAAAAATTAATAAAATTTAATTTAAAAAGTACAGTAGACATTTATGACATGCATGTTTCAACTACTTTAATAGTGATTTTATTATATCACCCTTAATTAATTATTATTGATCATCTAAGCATTAGAGAGTTGATAATATTTCATAAAAAAAATAGACACAAAATTATAAGATAACTCTTGATGTTTTAAATTAACTTGACGACTTATTTGGAGTCCACTTAAATTTTTTTCACAAGTACTTTTTATAGTCGCTTCTAATTAGTTAACCATTGATGTTTTAAATTAACTTGACGACTTATACGGGGTTCACTTAAAAAAATTTCACAAATAACTTTTATGTAATTTTATTATATCACTTCTAAATAGTCATTATAAGTCACTTAAGTATTAGATTATAAATAATATTTAATAACAAGGATAAAATAAATTAAAAATGATCAGATAAATTACTTTGCAATAGTAAAATTTATGTAAAAAAAAGTATGAAAGTAGTACACCTATTGAGATCTAAATGATTAGATTCAAACAAAAAATTAAATACATAGTTATGATTTAAGATTTGAGTGATTAAAATATCAATTTTTATCAGGTACAATTAATTGAAGCATAAAATACGTAAATAGGGAAATTAAATTTTAATTTTTAACAACTTTTTTGTTTTTGTTATCGACATGTTTGTCGATTACACCCTTAAGTAATTATTATATGTCATTTACGTATTAGAAAATTAATAATAATTAATAAAATAAATAAATTAAAATAGACATTTATGACACGTTTGCTTCAGCTACTTCAATAGTAATTTACTACATCACCTCTAATTATAAATCATTGAAGTATTAAAAAATTAATAAATTTGATAAAAAAAAAGTAAAATAGACATAAAATGATAAATTAACTCTTTATGTTTTAAATTAACTTGACATCTTGTATGAGGCTCACTTAAATTATTTTCACAAGTTTTTTTAATAGCAATTTTGCTATATCACTTCTAATTAGTTATTACAAGTCGTTTAAGACATGTTTGCCTCGCTACTTCAATCGTGATATTTGCTTAACTCTCGAAATTATATTGTTATCACTTAAATTGGAATAAAATAAAAAATATTATAAATTAGAGTAGTTAAAAATTTAAATTATTTAAAACTATTTAATAATGATAATTTATTTCACTGCTTTCATATAATTTTAAAAATTGAAGCTTAAAGGACGAGCCTATCGCCACTAATAAAAAAGAAAACAGAAAATAGGAAGAAAAAGACAAGAGAAAATGGTCAAATACCTCCAACCTTTACCCCAAATTCCAACTATACACTTATACTTTGAGAGGGTCCTATGACCCTCCTAAACTATTTTAAAATGAAATTATTATCCCCTGAACTATTTTAAAGTGGAATAAATACCCCTCTAAAAACTTATACCCAGAATTTATTTTGATTTGTAGTCTACACGCGCTACCATGTGTTATGCCACGTAATTCCACGTCATATATCATTTTTTTACTATAAAAATTTAATTCCACGTCATGTCACGTCATCATCATCATCTTCTTCTTGTTCCTCTATTCTTCTTCTTCATTGATGGGTTCGAAGAATGGAAGAAGAAGAAGAAGAAGAAAAAGAAAAATAATAATTAAAATTATATATATTTATTTAAATAAATATTAAAAATAAATTTTTAATAAAATATTTTCGTTCTCACTCTCTTTAAAGAAAGTGAAACACTCTCTTGCCATGTCAGCGTTGGAGGGGTAATAATTTTATTTTAAAATAGTTCAGGGGGGGTCATAAGACCTTCTCAAAGTATAAGTGTATAGTTGAAATTTGGGGTAAAGGTTGGGGAGGTATTTGACCATTTTCTGAAAAGACAATAAAGAGAAAAAGTAGAATAGATTTTAAGATTCAACAATTAATAATATTTTAAGATTTAACAATTTTAAAAGGTAAACAGATGTGATTCAGCACTTAATGTAATATATCATTGATTAAGAAAAAAGAAAAATGTAGAATATGTTTGGAATTTCTAACAAAATAAATAATTAAAATATTTAACTAATATTTAGATTTTAGCTTATGGTGAACTTTCACTTTAATTAAAGTTGTGTCTATCTAATTTTTCTAAAAAAAAATAGTGATGAATCATATTTATGGTTGGGTTGATAAAAATCGAAACATGTACATATTGCTTGAATTTATGTTTTTCATCAATATTTTAATTTTTAATTTATTTATAAGTGTTTGCATTATTTATCGAAAGACTTTTATATGACATGGTTTCTTTTTTTATTCATTCATCTAGCTAAATATGATAAACAATACTCATTAAGAAAAAGTCCCATCTTTTAAATTTTATAACTTAACATTATTCAATAATATTTTATTTTTAATTATATATACTAATCAAATGGGTACACGCGCAAATCACCTACTACTAAACTAGTAATTTAATACGTGTATAGCTCAAAATTAAAGGAAAGAGAATTTTAATTAATAAATAAAGTAATAATATAAAAAATGATATATATTAATTAGAGTAGTGGTAATAAGGATTAAATGAAATATCAATGCTAATATTGACTCTATGTATGTATTGAAATTAGCCGAAAGATGTTCTTAGTAAGTTTATTTATATGTACCTAGAACATAATATTAATAGTATACCAATTTTTTTTTTAAATAAAATCAATTCATTTTATAATAAAATGATTAAATCAAATGAAAGTAAGAATAAATAATATAATTGACGCTATAATTTATAGAAATTTATATTAGAAATAGATAAGCTATTTTTGATAAATTATTCATCACTATGAAATATAAAAAAAGCAATTAAGAAAAACAGAAAATCCAAAATTGAATGTCAATGCTACCCTTTTTGCTATTCCACCAAAAAAAACACTAAAAATTACACAAATACACAACTTATGTTTTTAATATTACAATAAATCTCAACTCCCTAAACATATTACAAAAATTTGAACATATACACAAAATGCTATGTGTATGTCGGCTATGTTATGCAATTACCACTTATAACTATATTTTACCATAATTACCTATTGTAGCCTAAACACTTGAGATACTTTACATTAATTACGTTTTGTAGCCTTATAGTTACACTCTAGTACAATCATAATTGTAGCCTAAATCATATTTTCTTTCTATTTTTTCATCTTTTTCTATATTTCTTTTTTATTTGCAGTCTTTTTTTTTTTTCTTTTTTTCATTTTCTTTTTTCATTTTTTTTATTTTTTTGGTCATTTTTTCTCATTTTTTATTTTTTTTTTTATATTTTTTCGTTTGTTGTTGTATTTTATATTTTATATTTATTTGTATCATACTATGTATTTTAGATAAATTTATTATTTGTAGTTGAATAGTTTAATTGTGAATATGTATAATTTATCATTCGTATTTGTATATAAATAAGTATATTAATTAATTGTATTTGCTTGAGACTAAAATACATAAATATGCAATTTGTCTTTGAATGCAAATATATCATTTTGTTTCATATTTTAAATTATCAATTACATTAGTATATAAACTAGTATCATTTTGTATGCATATGGTTCAAGTTGTATAAACATGTGTCATTGATACAAAAGTAACATTTGTATTTGTATAATTTATTATTTTTATTTTTATTATGATGCAAATTGTATCAATAAATGTAAATACAAGTCTTCATAGAAAGAAAAATAATAATTTTTTTCTAATGTTTAAAAATACAAATGATGTTGTCAACTACAAATTCAAATACAAACAAATGAAATTACAAATACAAATACAAAATATACGATCAACTTATAAATACAAATATAAAATAATTCTTTAAAAATACAAATACATCGACGAAAATAGAATACAAATTGTACATAGTCACTACTAAATACAATAAGCAATAAACTTACAAATACAAATACAAAATAATTCTTTAGAAATAAAAAGACATCGATGAAAATAGAATACAAATATAATTTAAATATGCAAACACAATAAAACCACAATGCAAATATAATCCAATATAATATACAGTCAATTATAAAATATAAATACACAATAATTTTAAAATACAAGTGCAAATTATATAAAATATAAATGATGGTACGAACTAACAAATATAAATACAAGTGCAAACTATAAAATACATAATGCGAATTACAAAATAAAAATACAAACGTGAACTTTAAAATACAAATACAAATGCAGTTGTATCAACGAATATAAAAATATAAATGACGGTGTGACTACAAATATAATAAATAATTGGGGTATTACGTTATTATCCATGAATTGTGCTCGAGTAGTCATATTTTTGAAAATACAAAAAATATAAAATAGAACAAAAAAATGATAAAGAAAATAATTATAAAAAAATAAAAAAAATTAAAGAAGAAAGAGAAATGGAAGTTAGAGATAGAAGAGAGAAAAAAAATAAAAATTGGAAAAAATAGAAAAAGAAGAAGAAAAAACGAGGAAAACACAACAAAAGAAAAAACATAAGAAAAAGAAAAAAAATGATAGTGATTTTAGCGAGACTAAATATGTAGTGTATTTATATTTTTATGAATATGGACCACTAAGTTAAAGTGAATACATCAGTTGTGAATCGAATACAACGGCTAAATAGGGACTGTATTCATATTTTATATGAATACATACTATCTGTAAAACTAAATACAACGGGTGTAAATCGAATACAACGGCTATAAATTGTAATTATGTAAAACATGGCTATGAAATGTGAATTTTATAGCAAAATGCTGCTATTTTTGAAAGTTCCCCCTAAAAAATACCTTTTTTTGCATTTGTTTTTGCTATAACAATTGAAGCCTAATACTAACAACGAAAAAGGGCCCAAAATGTCCTTCAACTATGTAAAATAGTGTAAAAACGTCCATCTACCTATTGGGCTTAAAATGTCCTTTCTGTCTATCTATTGGGCCAAAAATGCCCTTCTCACCTACGTATTGGACCTAAAGTGCCCTTCCTGTCTACCCATTGGGCCTATTTTACCCTTTTATTTAGGTAAATTTAATGAAAAGACCATCCTTAAAACTTAATTACATAAATAATAGTACTTTTTCAATATTATAAAAATAAAAATTTATTTTTACATATATAGCTATTTAAATAAATCAGAAAAGATAATTATAATTCCTAATTTAATGCTATAACTAATTATCAATTCACCTTAATTTAAGAGATTTTTTCAATCTTCAAATTAAAAGTGGAAAAGGTAGGATCTAGCTCCTCTCCATTTCCACTCTCTCCATTTTCCCCAAGTTTCTATCCTGATTGGTGACATATGGCAGAGTTCAAATTGAATGGGTAAGATTTAATTATTCTAAAGTAAATCTCCAACCATGGTTTAGATAATAAATATATTATGTATTTAATTTAAAAAATTATTGTAATTCCACAATCTTAATAACATATTATCTTGTTCATAAATATAGCAACAAAAAGTCTTTTCTTCTTATTTGTTATGAAAAATAAAGTAGAGAAGAACAAGAGTAAAGAGAGAAGAGAGAGTTATTCTTATTTCTCTGGAGAATTTCTTGAGGATGATTTACAATGAATAAAATCCCATTATTTATAGGGGAAATTCACTCCTAGTTTCTCACTAAAAGACTGATACTTCAAATCCCGATACATATCAACTAGATGTTGATAGCTCTTTGATAGACATTCACTATAATGTAAATACATTTATAACACTCCCCCTTGAATGTTTGATTGATAGATAATGTGCCTCGTTAAAACCTTACTAGTGAAGGATGTCACACCCCTTTTTTACGTACTCCCAAAAGATTGGTTTATATTTTAAGTTCGAAAGGGTTTTATTATTTAAGTGACAAGAAATGAAAATTTATTTCGGAAAAGGATTATTTACATTTTTATTTTACTCAGAGTCGCCACTTGGCATAATCTGGTGTGCCAAGTCACCATTGGAAAAATTCTTTTCAAAACCATTTGACTCTTTAAACTAGTTTGCGAACAGAGACTCCGGCTAAGGAATTCTGTTGACCGAGGGGAAGGTGTTAGGCACCTCTCGATCCCGTGGTTCAACCACGATCTCTTGGTAGAGTGTATCGACTATTTTCGCATTACGAAATATATAAACCACACAAAAGCATGCAAAATAATCAAACAATAAACAAAACAAAAAAATCCAAAATGTAAAATCCAATCCAATTATACAGTCCAAAAATAAATAATGCGGAAATATAAATCTATTCTGCCCTAGACTAATCCTATACTACGCTCTACCGCTTCACCCGATGCCGCGGGCCTTCATCACAAACATCTTCCAAGTACAAAATACTTCGAGGCATTCCCCGGTGAATAAATACATGTGACCTCGGGGCATTCCCCGGCCAAATGAGTATAATTTTTCAATGTGAGAAAACCAAACCATTCACCCAAATTTCAAATATTCAACAAAAGTTCAAACATTCAACAAAACCCCAAATTCTAAATTTTGCCTACCCAACCTACGTTTGCCTATCCAATTCGATGGCATTTACATTCAAACACAATAAATCAAAATTTGTCCGAATCTAACATTTTCATCAATTTTTCATTTCAACCCCCAACTTATTTTTTATCGATCCATTAAAACATGGTCAAGTTCTTTCCTTAAACCTTCAAAAATGAATCACCAAATGTCATGATCATAACATTAACATCAACAAAAATCCAACAAAAGCATAATCCCATCACACATAAACACAACCAGTTCAAAATAATCAAGATAAAAAAATGAGCTAGAGAAATGGACCTTCACGGAATTTGTTCTTGTCGATAATAATAAAGAAATTCGGAGCCGAAGACTCGTGTAGGAGACCTCAACAGCGACAAAGCACCAACGACAAGCCAAATCGATGCAAATTTTGAACTCGTAGTCCAACTGAAAACCCAATTTCTGGGGAATGGGTTCACCAAAAGGGTCCTCACCGGTCCTCCATTTCGAAGAGAACGTGACCGGTGAGGAGGGGGAGGCTTAGTCGCAGCTGAGGGGTTGCGTGATTGGCTAGTGGCTGCTGGAGGTGGTGCTGGGGTGACTGTTTTGCGTGGCTGGTGGCTGGCTGGATTCTCGCCGGAGACGGCGAGACGTGGCTGGAGAGGGCTATTGACGACATTGGGTAGTGGCTCAACGGAGGGGGAAAAGGGAAGGCTGGCGGCGGAGAAGAGGTGGATAGCGGCGCCGTTTGCTGGCATGAGGTCGGTGATGATGCATGGCAGATCTAGGGCGGCTGGTCGTCGTCGTGGTGGAGTTGGTCGGAGCGGGGGCTGGGAGAGGAGCTAGCTACGGTAATGGTGGGCTGGCCGTCATCGTTGCGGTCGAAGCGACGGCGGCGTCTCACCGGAGAGAGAGATAGGAGGAGATTGAGAGAGAGAAGAAGGGCAACTAGTTTTTTTTTATTTTTAGGATAAGGCCCCCCTCCTGTGTGTATCAATTATGTGCGTGTATATAGGCTGTGAGGGTGGGTATTGGGGTAGGGTAGGTGGGGTAGGTGGGGTAGGGTATGGGGGCATGGGGTAATGATGTGTTGTCCAAAATTGATAGGAGGAGTGGTTAATTTTGTTACAAAAGAATAATTAGGGATTAGGTTTGTTAGTGGGTTTGTTATTTTTGTATTTTTATGGGATATAATCATACGGGTGAGGGCACGTAGTAAGACAGGGATAAAAATGTGTAACTTGGGTCTTCGGGAGGGACAGAATTAGGTGTCTACATCATTCCCCCTTTGAATGTAAACACGAAATGTTTTCAGGCAAATAAGTAGACAGCGAGACCAAATTTTGACCCGACCATTATTCAAAGAAAGAAACAGAAGGAAGAAGGATAATCGGGTCTTGACTTAAGACATCCTTCCTACCCAAGTTATGAAAGAATCAAGTCACGGGTATTTCAAAGGATTGGAAGAGAAGTGGACTATACCGAATTGGAGAGTCGAGTGAGGTTCCATCGAGGCTCCGGTCCGCGGCTCTGTTATTACATCAAAAATGAAAATTACAATTTAAACATAAACGAATTTACAAAATCCTAACTATACAGCTTCTGTCCGCTCTTGGCTTGACTTTTATCACCCTATTCTTCAGGCGGGCTCCTGACTTGCCATTTCTCTCAACTTGTTGCTTGGCTTTCAATTGCTTCGCTTTGTTGCTTGACTTTTCGTTTCTTCACCCTATTCTTCAGGCGGGCTCCTGAATTGCTATTTCATCACTTTGTTGCTTGACTTTCATTTCTTCACTCTATTCTTCAGGCGGACCTCTGACTTGCTATTTCATCACCCTGTTCTTCAGGCGGGCTCCTGAAACCCAACATTAAAACTAGAACGAAAATTATCCCAAACAAGAATTATAATAAAGTAGTATTTTATTTTTGAAAGCGTTGTCCCATTTTCCAGGAGGGTCCTGAACAGAAAGTAAAATCCCATTTTTCAGGAGGGTCTTGAACATAAAGTAAAATCCCATTTTTCAGGTGGGTTCTAAACATAAAGTAAAATTCTATTTTTTAGGAGGGTCCTGAACATAAAGTAAAATCTCATTTTTCAGGAGGGTCCTGAACAGAAAGTAAAATCCCAGTTTTCAGGAGGGTCCTCAGGAGGGTCCTAAACATAAAGTAAAATCCCATTCTTCAGGAGGGTCCTGAACATAAAGTAAAATCCCATTTTTTTCAGGAGAGTCCTGAACAGAAAGTAAAAATCCCATTTTTCAGGAGGGTCCTGAATAAAAAGTAAAATCCCAT